>NC_092826.1:17827397-18122397 GCF_039878825.1 Excalfactoria chinensis | reverse complement strand
CTTAATGCTGAATGTTGGGACTCTGACATCACATAAACTACACCTTAAGGATATAACATTGTCAGACTCTATTTAGGATCTTTTCTTCTTCTTGAAATACCAATTTTTTTTTAGAGATGTAATGCTTTCAGGGGGATCAGAACACTTTCATTGGCATGGATTGAATTCTTTCCAGTTCCTATTAAAGCATATCTTCCATATGCTTTTGATTAAAAATATCAAATTATGATAGAATTTATTTATTTCAAAAACAGTAAACCTTTTTTTTATGGTAAATTAAATAAATTATCAGTATGATGACATCATAATTCAACAGCTGCATTAAATTGTTGCATAATTTGATATAGAGCAATAAATCAGTGCATCCTACACTTTGTGTGACTTCTATTTTAAACTGCAAATGAAAAAAGTTAATTTGCCGCTCCACTGTTGCAAAACTGCCATTCTCACAGACAAAAATGCACCCAAATTATAATTCATCTCTTCAAAATTACTTTATCTCCCCCAAAATTTAAGGACCCCTACTTCTGTCTTGAAAACAGTAGAGACAATCACAGTGCAACATCAGTTCTGTTCCTCCCTCTTATTACTTTACTGCAGCTTTTAGAGAATTTCTGTCAAGGCAGGATTTTTTTGCCCATGGCTCTCCTTTGCCATAGAAGAAGGGAAAATCTCTTTACACTTCCTCTGCCGCAGTCATCTGCAGTGACTGGTGTGTGATGTGGCCTAAACTAAACATTGGGCATTTTGTGATGTCCTAAATAGATGTGTTTATGATAGTAGACGTGGTGAAAAATAAGAAGCTATAGTGAACAAGCAACTGTGTCTGGCTCATATTAGAGATCTTGACAGAAAATGGAGGGCTGGAGTCTCTCCTTGTGCAGTATTTTTAGTATTTGCTGAGTTCCATCATGTGATTCTCTAGTGCTTTCTAGTAATCTACTTCCTAATATGACTAGCATCTGATTCCAGACTTCATTTTCACTATATTCTTCCTAGTATTTCTGTAGTGCAGTGTGTAGTTTTGATACAGATTTGGGGGCTGGAAATAGTTTAAAATGTAAATAGTGCTTCATATTTACCCTGAAGAATTCAAGTTCACCCTGTTCTTTTAATGGGATAACAGAAGGATGGCAGTCATCCTTTTCACCTGTGGGAGTTTGTTGGCTCTCAGGTTGGCCTCCAGGATAACACGCTGAGTCCTGTGTGGCTGGGGATTGGAGCTATTGGATGAAGTCTTCAGTCTGAAACTTGGGTGAATTTTGGGTAGCCTAGAGTTTTAAGGTCCTTAAGAGAAGTAATGAGATAGCAGACACCACACAGCACTACATGAGAAGCCCATCTTCATCACTGAGGTTGTATCTGTGATGGTTGCAGTGGGTGGTGCATGGGTGCAGGAGACCTGTGGTTCCAGACCCGTGCCTCCTGGCCTGAGGTGGCACAGCCTCAGCCACGCAGCAAGGCAGTTAGCCAGAGGGGTGGGTGGTTTTCTTTCCTTCTACTTCTTTAATTTTTATCTATGAAAAGCATTTTTTTTTTTTTTTTTTTTTTTTTTCATACTAAAATTTGTGATGTGAATGTCTCTGGGGAGAAATTAAGCCATAATTGTGGCTCATCTCAGTTTGGAATTTCTGACTCTTGAGCAATCCCTACTTGGACACAGAAATTTAAACTCAGAGAGATTTCTGGGTGGAGAAACAAGCAGGATCTGTCCTTTGCAGATAAATTAGTTCAAAGTTAAACAAAGCAACTTGTATTTATGCTCTAGCTATCGAATGGAAGGTTCACAATTGTCACAATAAGATAATTCACATGCTTTAGTACACATACATAAACCATTCCAATGTGTTAGTTAATGCTTTTTAAATTAAAGACATAAAGATCTGTGAACAAGATGAATTCTAAGTAATGAAAAAGAGCCTCACAAAACCTTGTCAGTTTGAACCTAGGTTGATGATTCCTACTAGTAAGAGTCATAATGAGATGTGCTAAAGCAATGACAGTTCTGCAGCAAACATGAGAAGCAGCAGGAGTATCCCATCATGGGATTCTATTGATGGCTCATCTCATTGAGTCTCAATAGAGATGTGGCACAACTGCTTTTTGCTTGTCATTTTAAAAATATTTCTGTTTTGAGAGAGTCAGAAAGAGAGAGAAAAGTTTCAACTTTAGAATCTGAGGAGAATTTCATGATTCCTGGACTCTCCAGATGCTTAGGAAATGCAGAAATTTGGGAGGGAAGAAGCCTTAATGTCTGTCCACACTGAAGAAGGTATTGGGTTTTTTTTGTTTGTTTTTGGTGTTTTGTTGTTTTTTTTTTGGTGGTGGTGGTGGGGTTTTGCAAATTTTTTTTGTGGGGTTATTTTCAGTAACTTCTGTTATACAATTGTTTGAACACGAGATAAAATTAAAAATAAAAGGAACAATAATTGCTTCTATTTAATTTCAGTACAACAGAAAGATGAATTTTTTCACCAAAGAAGGCAAAGCCCGTGTCAAAACAAACTGTAGTCTTAGAGTTTGAAAGGAATTATGGAGTGTGGTATGTGTCTGGTTTTGCGTACTTTATTTATCATCGCTGTTGTCGTGTGAGGGCAGGTTTGTCATAACTCACTGCTTCACTTTTCATGAGTTAGAGTTGTTCGTTACTTTTGTTCACAAACAATAAAAGGACAATAATTTCTCTTTTTTGCTTTTCTTCATACATACACCCAAAAAATACACAGTGTGAATATGTACCTCTCACTCTAGTCAAAATGCTTGTGAAGCAAAAATGCAGTGCATGTAAGTGCTGGTGCACATTAGAAAAATATAAATACGAAGAACAGACCTATCCAGTGTTGAATAGCATTTAATGCCAGCATTACCTATTAAAATCAGCGCATTAAATTTATCGCAGTTGCATGTATGTTAGTTTAGCATAATGCTGCTAAAATTGCCAATCTAAAGTCCAGTTGCCATAGCCATTAAAAAAGCAAATGCTCTTTCCCCTTCGTTTATAGTAGTATTTGGTCAGTGTGCAGTGTGATTAGGATGATATTCCATCACACCAGACTTTCATTAATCAACACGTAACCCTCTCAACTGAGTAAATTCAGTTTCTCACACTTCTTAGAGCTAGGAAGGCAAAGTATGAAACCCACCACTTGAGGAAGGACTGTCGACAAAACAAGCAGCAGACTGTGGAGATAAGGCTATTCTTGTCTCCCTGCATTCTGGGCCATATTTTAGGCATTCCCTATGGTGACACTCATCGTTGTTCACTGGTGGCCCTGCTGCGCACCTTCCGCCCTGAGTCTCTTAATCCCTTCTCTCCCCCTATTAGGCTTCTTTCTAAGGCTTTTTTTTTTGGTTTTTTTTTTGTTTTGTTTTGGTTTTTTTTTGCATGAAGCAGACCATGGTGAAAAGTCATCATTCTTGCCAGTGGGCACTGGGAATGACATCTGATGGCTGCCAAAAAAAGAGACTTCTTTTTCCAAGGAGGAGCAGGTGGCAGTAGCTTACTGGAACACCATGCTGGCATTCATTATATTATAGCACTGACAGCAGAGCTGGAAGCTAACGGGTTCACAGTTGCCTAATGTCATCGTGCTGAAGACATTTTTAGAAAAGTTATGCAATTGATTAGCTGGATATATATGCCTTTTCTTTTTTTCTTTTTTTTTTCCTTTTTTTCAAGCTGAGTTTGGTGGGCTTTTTCCTAACACAGCTAATAACAATAAAATAGATGTACAGACCAAATGCTACAACTGAATGTTTTAGCAGGTTTTGGCAGCGCATGTTCCATGAGCTGTCATGACATCCTGCAAGAGGTCCATCAAAGCTATATGAAATGCACAGTAAAGTGACCACACTAATGTAATACCTAAATCCAAAGGTACTCATTCATGGTTTCTTCTAACAAAGGATATTTTCCATGTATTTTTTCCCTTTGTTACCCCACAGAACATTCCTCCACTCTTGTGCAGTGCAACACAATGCCATCTGAATGGACGGTGGAAAATGTTCTCCCAGATGGCACTGCACCAAGCTCGGTGTCCCAGATTTCCCTAATTTTAGACATGTATCTGAGGCACCTGAATTGGGATCAGTGTCAGCCCGACTCTGTTGATAATCCCTGTGGAGAGATAGGCATTTTGAGAGAGGGATTCGGTTTACTTAAGATCTGAGTTAAGAACAGAAACCCAGGACAACTACCTTCTTTGTTTCAGTGCCACAGCTACATATCTGAGTGTTTAAAGGATTAAGCCAGGACTGTGTTGTCTCTCAAAACTGATCTGACAGATGCAGTGAAGTGATTTGCTTCAGCTTAAATTGTGAGTTAGTTGTGAATTAGCTGGCAAATACTTAAAAAAGACAAATTCTGGTTGTGTTGATACGTAGTTGGATACAAGTAGAACTGACAATTGCTTTTCACCCAGCAGTGTTGACAGAGTATACGTGACTCAGTTATCAATCTAGGAATCTTTATTAACACTTAATGGTAGATGCTGTAATGAGGGAGCTATTTTACTTAACATGTTTATGCTTTATTAAGTTGGCCTAGTTAAATAATTACAGATTTTTTTATTTTGGATGAAAACTTTGTTAGAACTGCTTCTGTTACTAAACCTGAAAAATTGCAGCACGGCAGTGCTCTCCACCTGGTGCTTTCTTTTGGAGCTTCGGAGCTGATTCAGAGTTCAGCTGGCTTTTCATCGAGTAAAAATCACCGTTAGTTGTACAGCTTAGAGGAATCCAATGGGCTCTGAAAAGACACGATTTATGAAGTTTATACTTAATTTTTTTTCAAACACCAGTTAATTCTGAGATGGAAGAAAAAAGACAGTTTGATTTTCAGTAATCGAAATTCAACTTTAAAATATTATGTTCTGCTGGTTTATTTTTTAGTTAGAAAACTGGATAAAACTGCCTCTCCCCTTTTCCTTTATCTGTTATCAGTAGAATAATACTTGGAGACTGGGGAAGAAAGAAAGGGGAGGTATATATAAAATCCAAAATTTGGAGAGGAAGGAGGAGATGAAATTTAATAGCCAAATGAGCAGGAAAACAATTACTTTCTGGTGTCAATGTTTTCATTTTCCTTGTAGGACTTCTGACCCTGAAATGTTCTACCTACAGAAGCTCCCCTTATTTGTTAATTATCAATCCACACTTCAAAGCTGATCAGTTTTCAGGGGCTTTTCTAGGGGTTAACTCAGGAAAATGAGTATTCACTACTGCAAAAATATGTTTAATTTGAAGAGAATTGACTGTGGTAGAGCTTGGGTTTGCATGAATGCATTGTACCTCTCAGATGTCCTTAAAGTATCTTGGGGATAGGTCCTTCAAAGAAGGAAAATAAATGTATGTAATATAAAAGTCACAGGGATGTTTCCGACACAGTGTCATATGATTTTGCATTGCAAGATAGAATCTCTTAGAAAACGATAGCTAAATGGAATGCTTTAAAAATATATATGGTGTAGTGGTTGCTGTACTGTGTGATAAGGACATGTGGAAGGCTTTCTATTTTGTTTCACTTTGTTATATCTTTTAATAATTTTGCCTAGATACTATTTTGTGCTGGTAATGTCATTTCTGATCTCACTTGTCTTCTGCCCCCCAAAATACATTTGAATCTACAAAGTAAAACAAAGTACCCAATTCTGCCTCCTTATTTACAAAAGCTTAAAGCTGAATTTTGCCCAAGGAGGACTACATGGTCAGCCCAGTGATCTGGAAAATAGAAAAAAAAAAAAATACTATACAAAACTCAACAAAAGCCATTTTAAAATATATATGTTTAATATCTTATTAATTCCAAGTGAAGACTGGCATAATTTGATGGCTAAAAGTAATTCTGGATGCAGGCTAAGACATTTTCTATCAGTAATACAAACTTTGTTATCATCATCTGTTTCTAAGAATGAAGGAAACATTTTTTCAGCATGCTTCATTACTGCCCCATTGCTGATTTCATTGAACCAAAATGTTGATAACAACATTTCCAAATTATATATTTTTAACAAAATTGATTAACGAGAAACTTTAGAAATCAGTTAACCTGCAGGTTAAGTGCAGAACAGCATTTCAGCCTGAAGTAACTCAACCCTTCTTTAAAAAGACCTAAGAGCAAAGAATAAAGACAGTATTTTTCCTTTTCCCTTTTTTAAAGAAGCCACATGAAATGTTCTCTGAGTTAAGTTTTACCATTCATAATGAATGCAGTCTCGCCATTCAAATGCGACCATAAGTACACAGAAGATAAGAATTTAATTAAATGTAGATTAAAACCAAACAGGAAAACACACTCGCTGATAATTTTATCCCATCCTCTGGCCATATTTTTTATACTTCCTTCTTGTTCTTCTTTGGGCTATAGCTTATCAACATGCCGATAGTACCATAACTCATTACATCTGATGGTGCTGCTGAAATGTGCAGGCTTGGTGCTTGAATTTCAGAGGCACTTAAAATGCAAAGCATGTAAATGTCTATGTTAAATATATTAGTGTGGTAATGTTAGTGAAAAGAAAGTGATTTCTTACAAATCCTCGTATCTCACATCATACATTATCAATGCCCAGTCACAAACTGGTTTAAAAAACCTGGTGAAGCTTTCTCTTAAAATATTTTTTTCATTTAATATGTATTAATTTTGTTTTCATGTCTAACCTGTCTGTTTTCATCTTGACTTCAGTCACTGGAATAGATCACTGAGAACACTGATATCATATTCCTAACGTTTGACTAGATAAACATGTAGTAAACAAGTGACTGTGAGAGGTCTGACCTGCCAGCATAGGTTCAAATGACAATGTGGGGGCTGAATGGACTGAGTACTAAAACACTTCTAATTGCAGATGCGTGCAGTTTTACAAATTAAGTGATTGCATTGTTCCATGGAGGGACACCACACAATGGTGAAGAATAGTGCAGCTGTGCTCTGTGTAGTCTTCAGGCCAAGCTGGGGGGTCCCAGGTTTCTGCCCCCATGGGGCACTCTTAGCTATAGGGTAGATAGAGAATATCCCTTTCTAAACTGGCTCATCTGGCTTTCTCAGCAATTAACAGCTCGATGTGCTTAAGTTACTCCTTTATTCTTCTAACTGAGATACTCCCATATCCTACAGGGTTAACCAAAGTTCATCTACAGCTGATGCTGTTGTCAATTAGGCCTAGCTGCTACATGTAGTTAAATTTTGGAGCATCAGTATTCAAATCCATTTAGAAAGATGATTTTTTAATGCACTATAGGAATAAAACGTTTACATTTTAAATGAAAGCAGTTGATGTAGATTGAATTTATGGATTCTGAAACGACCTCGTTCAGCCTTGCTGTCTCTGCCTGACCAGAAGTCTCTAAGCAAATCCGCAACAAGTTCTTTAGCTAAGATGGATGAAGCACTGCAAGATAAAAGAAGAATGTGATCCATTAATAATTTAACCTGAATTTGTCCACTATTATTTATTTCGCCTGTATTTTTGTCAGCACGTTTACCATACATTTTCAGGAAAGAAACTAAGCAATTCAGGTCCGTGAGGCCTTTGCTCATGGTAGAACAGACACTGGACTCAGCTCACTAATATGGAGATCAAAGTAGTAGTGTGCTTAATTAAATATTATGCTAGAGGTTTAGAGTGTCAATGTATTCTTTAATATGCAATCTTGATTTATTAAGCACTATTAAAGCATAACTGAAATCATTTATATTCTCATGCTATCTTATACTTATAACCAAGGCCTATAAAAACTGGAACATCTTTAATTTTGCAATAAGGGAATAATGATTGCTTTCTGCTATTTTATCAGCAAATAAATTATTTAGTTATATTTTGCTTTTAAGTGATTTAGAATGGACTGAGAGTTGGAAATGTGACTATGAACTTTGCTTCAGCTCTTGACCAAGAAGTATTTTCAAATGAAGAAGATGGATCTACAACTTTTTATAATTAGCTGGCCTCTGACCTGAGCTTTGTGGATCAATCAGAAGAGAAATTACTTCATGTAAAAAGTTTAATAATATTAGAAAGTAATTACTGAGGTAATCAGAGCAAACTCTGCACCTCATCAAGAACTGTACCTGACCTGCCATTGCTCAAATTTAGGATAGGATTTGAAAGCAAGATTTCAAGTGCCAGAAAAGACAACATAAGCATATGGCACCTCTGAGTTAGACTGCCCCAACATTTTCTTAGGTGCTTTTTCAGGGCAGGGCCATTAGTTTCTTCCACTTCAAACAAAAGTGAGCCAAGGTTCTCGAGGTGTTGCACATAAATAATTTTTAAAACTATTAATAATAGTTTGAATCAGGTAAAGTTAAATTTCAGCCTGAAAGTCAGAAAACTGAAAAGTGAGTCTCTTATATGCTGAAGCCATGTGATGCATTTCAAGTGATACAGCTTTATACTGAAATTTTGATCATTCTAAAAGAAGTAGTCTTAAGTACCAACGCCATATTTGAGTAGACCTAGAAGTAAATTGTATTTCTTTTAAAAGATCTGCTGCTGGCTTCTTACACATGCAGAGGAAAGTTAGCCCAAACATTCCGAAACAACAAAGCTGCAAGAGAGGTCAGCGTAGTACTGTTATTACTAATTTGGGTTTATAACGCTAAGTGGGTAGTTTGAAATGTTTCCAACTCACAGATGCTACAGTACTGTTCAGTGTAAAAGATACCGTAGCTGTTGAGAAAACCTGAAACAGGTTGAGCTGAGTTTTCAGAGGCACTGCTTCAAAAGAACTTGTTAATAACTGAACATGTTTAAGTAAGGAGGTAAGCATGGAGAGCTTAGGCCAGTTCAGAAGGGCCTGGCGCACCAAATACAGCTTCTATTAGGAGCAGCATGACAAAGGAGAGGACTGTGCTAGTACTTATATGTTGGAGAGATTTGGGAACATATTGGTATGGCCTGCCTCACTCTGGGAGCAGCCAAGTGCCACACTGCAGAGTGAAGGCCACTCTCTGCAGGTGTAAGAGCTGATATGCAGAAGAATTGATTCTTCTGTACACACGCTGGGGAAAGGTAGAAAAGGCTACAGCAAAACTGTAGAACATATTTTTCAATCACTGTCTCTTCTCGGTAAGTTCAGGAGATGTCAGCTTTGGCCTTGCTACCACTGCCAGCTGGCAGATGGGTGCAGCAGGGCCCTGTGGGGCTGCATGGATCCCACCTTGGGATCCTGCAGCAGCTCTGTGCCTCCAGAGGTATCTAGTATCACAGCACATCGCATCGGTAATGTATTCAGACAGGGAGTCAGAGAAAGGGTTTTCCTTTTGAAGGGCAGGCTGTGGGTTTTATTTCTCTTCTGACAAGTTCACTGCTTTCGAGCTTATCCAATTTTGGTGGAAAGCTGAAACCTGTCCCTGCAGATTTCACCATCTGGCGAAGTCTCCCTGTCAGGGCAGAGCTGGTGATACTGAGCCCCTCTGGCTCTCTCAAATACACCAGGGACACCCAAATCCACTGTGCTTACTACCAGCAGCCCCCAGCAGCACCCAGTACCTCCAGTCAGCTCCTAACAGCTCCCAGCAGCACCCTGCAGCCATGTGTTGTACCAGCAGTGTAGTTTTGCAGGGGTGATGTGAGAATGGGTTGATTCCAGGTACAAAGCTGTGTTGGGCTGAGAAGTGTATCAGGCATGAGGCTTATCCTGCAGGTACTGCAGCACTGCTGTGGCAGCAGGGTTTAATCCCATTTACCTCTTGAGTCATACCGAGTGCCAGTGCATGAAGAGAACCTTTGGCTTCCAGTTTCTAGTAAAGTCTGGCTGTCTACTGGTAATTGCACATCTCTGCCTCTGCAATGAGATGATCTATACTCTGATGCAGATTTTTCTGTGTAGTTCGCACAGATGTAGTGTGTGTACACAAATCTATTTGTGGCAAGAAAGCACTTACGTTTTAGCATGCTCCCTTATATTAAGTTGCCTATAAATATATATTTACTTTCAAGTCACGGTGATCACCCACTGAGTATCCCAAATTGTGCTATGCAGAAGCGCATCTTGTAGTGCCTATGTAAACAAAAAGCTTGTGTTGCTTGGACACCTGTGTTCTTTCTAGTGCAAGAGTGAAATTGTCTGTCTGGCAATTTTATCATTTGTTCCATGAAATAAAACATACAGAGATTTGCATACAAATGTGTGACGTTCAGTTGGAGCTAAATTCAACAAAAGCCCTTTTCACAGAGAAGTGATTCTCCAGGAAACCGTGGTAGTTATCTTTGTCCATTTCTGCTTCCCTTAAAATATCAACATTACCTTTATGCAAAGGTGCTTACATCCTCATCAAATGCTGTAATGATTGAATCGTCAGTTCAGCATGAGTAGTTTTAAGTGAGCTACAGGGTAGAGATTTCATTAGATTAAGTAGCTTTCTGCAAAATATTTGTGAAAATAAGCCAGGAGAAGTAAACAGTTGTAAAAGCCGAAAGGAGAAAATGACCCCTGCTAATAACATGAGAACGCAGCCAGTAATCTCTCCTGCTATTTTGGCTGGATGATGAGTTCCCTAATACTTTCTCTTCTCGATTCCTTTTTCTATGCTTTTGTTTTAGAAACATGGTGTTGCCGTCTCACAGAACCTAAACTGGTGCACATAGCTCCAAGTAGAAACAGGCACATCTATCCTATTGGAATAGATTGGGCATTACGGGAAATGCCCTCCCCTAATTATGTACAGTAATATTTTAAATGACTGAGCTTCCAGGTTCTGTGCCCAGCCTCAAAGTCAAATGGTGGCTCATGCGTGCTGCAATGTTAACAATAATGAGTTCTTCCCAGAAAAACTAAAATGACAGGTGTAGATATTGATGCTTCAAGCACATATTCTGACCTCCAGACTTGCAATCTGCTGCACTCAGTACAGCACATACTGTGGCACCAGAGCTGTGTGGAATCATGCAGGAGAGAACCTGACAAATGCTGTGCTGTGAACTTTAACTGTCCCCCCAAAATGTATTCCTCACTTGTTTCTTAAGCTGATTGGTGCAGGAAATTAGCGTCTCCCTATGCATTAGGGAGAAATTATTTTCTTTCTAGCATACAACACAGTGCACTGTACAGAATATGTATGTAATACAGTCTCTTTTCACGTTACAGTGTTTGAGCATACACCACAATTAAAGGTTTGTGAAAATGCTTCTTCTGAAATGTGTATCTTTCACTTAATTTTTGCATCCAGCATTGATGCATTATGACTGCAAGTAGTATTGCCCTTCTGATTATTTCTCCTGACTTCCCTATTTCTGCAGGAGAAGGAATTACACAAACCTACAGTGATTATACAGCACACATAACTTTAATTCTTTTTTTTTTTTTATTTAATGTATCAGTTATTATATTCTAGTTTTCTCTGCAGATCACTGATTCTAATTTGATTTTGTTCATATATCAATTGTGTTTAATTCTAGGTAAATATGAGTCACATTTTTTACATTTTACCCCTTGGAAGGCTTTAATTTTTTAATTTCAGTAACCATTATTTGAATCATTAAAAAAAAACAAAACCAAACCCAAAACATTACATTATTCATAACACACTGCTTATGTGACAGTTTTTGAACTTTAATATTCTTTTCTTTAGTGCTCTGGCATAGCAGCCTATAAAAGAGACATACTGTTTATAATGTTTCTTTGCCACAACAAATGATGCACTTCTAGGGTTTATGAAATGGCAGTAGTTTTCTAAATTTGAGATTCTTCTGTGTTCAGCAGTCAAGAACAGTTGTACATCTGCTCAGCACAGACTTTAGGAGACTATGAACTTTAATTGAGGAAAAATAATGAGGGTTCAGGGACCACTGATACATAGTCGGTTGGTGAGGCAGGTGCCCTGCTGCCAGATCAATGGATTATTTACTCCTTTGTCATAAACAAGAAACAGTTGGGTCTGTGTGGAGCTTACATTCATATTGTGAAGACAGGCTGCCTTTTCTGCTTCCTTGTAAACATGCTGTACACTGAAAGCTCCTAAAACCCGCTCTTAAAAACACAATGAATGCTTCTTCTTTTTGTGATGTAATGTTAACCTTAATGATATGATTTAAAAGAAGAATTCTAAATTTGTCAGTGCTCATTTTGCCTAAGTCCTAGTGAGCATGTTAATAAATATCCTGCACTTCGCATGCACAGAAAAGTTCCTGTGGGAGCTGGGGAATTTTTACATATGTGTTCAAAGGCATATGAGTCGATCCAAATACCGAATGAGAAAGACATTTATATGAAGATATTTAGAAGGGAAGAAAAAAAATGAGAAACACAGATAAGCACATTTAAGCCAATCTTTTACAGTCTGAATACCATAATGATAATGCTGTTTTTTGAACAGTTTATAAAAATTTTACACACCACTGAAGTGGAATTCCCTGATGCTTTAATCGGGAAAAAATACAGACTGCTTTTCCATGTGAGTCAAACAAGTAATCTGGAGTTTCAGTAAGCATCCCTAATCCTGGCTGTACTCGTGGCTATCTGTTACACACCTGTGTAGCCCAGCAGGTCAAGGTCAGACAAACAAGACATGTTCTGATCTAACAGGCATTCGTTAGAAAAGCAAACAAAGGCCACTGTGCAAAATTGCAAGGAATAAGCCTTAATTTCCATTTTAACAAGTTACTTAGTCTTACATTACTCTGTGCCATTCAAGAAAATATGGACACTTAAATCACTGGTGTCAGAGGTCATAGGATTAAGTTCCTGGTAATGGGCTGATGGCCAAGGAGATCTGACTTCTGAAAGTAGGGCATTAATGCACTTTAGAAACTCTGTGTTACCATCATCTGATCTCCAACATCTCTCTGCATCTCTTCCCAAATTGCTGAATGTTGTTTTCAAGAAATTAATTTTTTTTTAATCTGCCATCATTTGTGAAATATTTTTCCCAAGACCGATACCTTTTCACACATTATTTTTAATCAGCTGTTCCAAGTTAATCCTTTGGGGAATCTCGGTTCCTTATACTAAATAAAAAATACAATGTTTTATGTAAGGTATCAATGACAAAAAACAGATCCTAAAATATATATTTTGCAATGCATTATTAATGAAGTTGCTAATCTGTAGTATGTCCAGATGTATTTAATAAATACAGGAAATCAAATCCATATCTCATCAAAATTCAACCATTTCCCAGCTCTGTACCCTTGTTTTGCATAAGATATTGTCCATCTCACCCTTGCTGGTCCAAATAACACAAAATAACCTGTGCTTTCTGTTTTTTTGGCATATTATTTTATTCCTACATATTCCAGTTGTTGTTCTTCTTCATGTTTAATAGAAGCAATTTCCACTTCTTTGCATATGACCATTTCTGCATCAATTCCCTTTTAGGGTGTTTGCTTGATAAACTTTCTGATGGGGGGATCACAGTTATGAAAAGCGCTGCTTTGGAGCAAGTGCTGACACGTGTACTGTAAGGGGTGGGAAGCAGACTGATTAGCAGTGAAAAGTGCCCACATTTGGCACTATTGCTGCAAGGTATTACTTACTGGACTAGCACAGTTATAGCCTTCTTTTTGGACATATGTAAAACCAGTGCGCTACTAAGCTTTTCTATGCTCAGATGCACTTAAGCTATTCAGTTACCCCAGATTTCATCCGGAGCACTTGGAAATAGAATTTGGTTTGTAATTTTATCTCTCTAGTGATGATCTAATCCACAAATGAAGCAGCAACTAATTGCATTTATGGAATTTTCATATTATATTCATTTCATAATGAAAGCCAAAGGCTGTAAAATGTATACATTCATACATTAGAACCGATAGAATTGTAATTTATTCATTATCAAGTAATCTGTTTATTACCTGGTCTACCTTGGGTTTTTGAATTTAAAAACTCAGGCTTAGCCTGAAAAGGCTAAGAATTTTAAACGAAGGAAAATTACTTATCTTTTTCTTTCTATAATAATCTGAAGAGCAGCTGGCATATGTTTCTCACAGAGCACAGTAACCAGTGCTAATATTTTAATAAACTGATATATCCAACAGGAACTATAATGGTCATAACAATTTTACAGCCAACACATATGACTCATTTTGTTTGCTAATTTTAATTTCTTACGGATACATTGAATTCAAAGAGACAGTACTGCTCGTAGTGCTGAAGGATGTACTCAGAAAATAAAGAGCTTGTCTGGTATGACATGATCTGAAGCTACAAGTAAAAGAAATACAAGATTTGTTAATCTTTAAAGCTCTGCACAGATATGTATCTGCTGTCCTGCATCCTCGGGAAAAAAACCCTACATGTTTCTGAAGTGTGTTGCTTTTAGTTTGACCACCATGAGCTTCATCTGCACTTGTAAAGCTGCTGTAATAGCTGTTTGTATTTCATACAACGATCTCTGAGTGAGCCATAGGGGTTAATCTGAAGATTAGTCGCTCAAATCCCAGCATTTTTTGTAGCATAGTTTTCAGTTTTAAATCATATGCTCTTATTGAGAGTCTCCCTTCACTTCTTGTTAATTGCGATTATTTGGAAGCCTGCAACAGTGTCTGAATGACAGCAAAGGTATGCACACACAAATTCTATAAATGATTCTTGCTTGCTTTATAACCATATTTTTTATGTAAACATGTATTTTTACAAAAGTTTACTCCAAATAAGTTTAACATTTGTGATCCTTTATATTCTTTTCCTTTAGGTTCACTATCTCATGAAGTCATTTACATTTTAGACCTAGTAGCATATTGACCATCTACTGACTAAACAGGTGTCAGTGATGAATTTCAGAAAACAATTTACTATGAAATGCCATTTTCACTTGGAAGTTGAGGTTGGAGGGGAAATAAAATCTAACAACATGCATAATTCCCAAAAATACTTTGAAGAATTGAAAAATAGTACTTGCATCTTTGCAGCTTGCAATATTTTCTACCTATCACTAGACTAGAGAGAGACAGACTAGTTGTGTCTCTGGTACTTCGACTAATCTGAAGTTTCTTTGAGGATTCAAGTTACTCATTCCACATAAACAGGATCCTTGTGGACACTGTATATAATCTCTGAAAACAATAGCTTTGTTAAATATTTTTACAGGAGAACATCCAAAAACCTAGTCTTTTATGTAATTTCCAAAATCTCTAATTTATAACGGTACTTTCCAAACTACATATATTTGCATCCCAATATCTACTGCTATCCCCTCCTCCTGCCCTAACAGCTCTCCCACCTGGCAGTAAAGACACAAGAGTATCCGAAGGCCAAAGGCTGGATAGCAAAAAGAGCTCTTACTGGGAAGTTAATGCACTTTTTAAACACAGAGTGATAAGTCCTTGGGATACTTTAAATGTGTTATATTGTCTATCATTTTGTTTATTTTAATAGAAACTTCATACTCTTCGAAAAGGTAAAATCTGACCATAGACTGTGAAGCACAAGACGTTCCCACAGTTACTGAGCAAATTCTATGCCGTGCAGCATGCAGGAAGACAGACTTGATAGCTGCAACAGTTCCTTCTAGCTCTAAAATCAGTGAAAATGTGCTTGAATTATTTTGTCACCCTCCTCTCAGTTCTGCCGCCATGTTTTCAGTACTTCTCTCTATGCTCTTAGATCTTAGTTGAGACAGAATCACTTATTGGCATTTTACAAGCAGACTCTGATTCTTGTTAGAGATTAAAGCATGGTTACACTAAAGCAGAGATAGTGTAAAAATTCTTGCAGTCTCACCTGATTCTCAGCGTATGAGCCTTGTATGCTAATGGCACTTGAGATCCGTAAGATAAGGGGGTGGTTTGCCAGGTTATCAAAGGTACTGCATTGAGGACGTACTTAAGCTGTATATCTGCTAAAGAGGATTGATGAATCCCTGCAGTGTATTTGTTTGTTTGTTTCTTTCTTTCACATAGATGTTAAACCCAGATTCTGGTCTAAGCTAATAAGACCCTTCTTTAAGCTGGCAAAGGCTACAATATGATTTATGGCCATAGTTGCGGGGTGGGCAGGCTCAGGGACATACACAAACTTCCTTTAGGCTTGGGATTATGCTGTCAGGTGACTGCCAACCCATTTTGTGTCAGTATGCAAGAGACTGGCTGGTGCTGCTAAGGAAAACCTCCGAACCTCCCCCAGGAGTGATGAGGCAAAGAGGCAGAGTTTCTGCTAAAGATACTTTGCCAAAATAAATAAATAATTAAATAAATAAAAACCATAGTTTCAGCACATATTTTTCCAAACAAAGGGAAAAACTAATTTCAACTCTTTCTTCCTGACAAGGCTACAGTGCAATGGCTGAGGCTGAGTTAGGTGTTGGGACAGAAGCTTGGAACACTCTGCTTTGGCCCATCACAGTTGCAGCAGGCACTGACTGAGCACCCAGCTGGGGCTCCTACAAAAATACAGGAGTGCCACTTTCCCTCTTACCATGGTTTAGTTTTACCTATTTAAACTAAAATGAACCAGCATACATTTACTTGAAATAGGACAAGATGCTCTACTGAAATACAGATGAATCTACTGCATGAAGCACAATGGCTGTAGCACAGGAGTGAGAATACAAATGCAAATTCCCACTCTTAGAAAACTTGTAATTAAGCCCGTATCAAAATAATGCACAAATAACAAAAATGAAGAAGAGAGCTAAAGAAGGAGAAAAAAACTTTGTCAAAGGGCTCCTAAAAAATGCACACTTACAATTACCAGTCCATGAACTGTAACTGGAGTCACAACCAGACTTATGACACAGAAAAGGATATTATATAGATTAGCAATTAATATAAATAAGTTATTCTGAGGAAAAAGAGAAATCAATGTTTCTGCTTGCACCGCCGTATATGGATATAGTAAATTCAGCAAACTGAATGGGACTAAAAGGTTCATTCTGTGGGTTTTTTGTGTGTTTTTTTTTTTTTTTAAATCTATAAGAATTACTGCACCAGATCAGACAAAAGATCTTTCTAGCCCTCCACATCTTATCCTTAGAAAATGCTTCATCCATCTTCTTAACACCCACATCCCTGAAATTCATATTTAAAAAGAAAAAAGAGATAAGTCAGTGGATAAGAGGGATTGATGCCTTATCTGACAAAATGACCAAAGCCTGAACAAATGCAGTCTAATTGTCTCTTGCTAACTCAGCAAGCTTGGCTGTAGCTGCCCCCACCAGTCTACCTACATTTGAGCACGAAATGGCAGCATCTGATGAAAGTCTTTCCTCTGGGGTAACATGGAGATATCAAGAGAATGTCATCCTTTGCCATATTTATTTCTCCTTCCCTGAATCAGTAAAAGTAAAATAGAGGAAAGAATGGTTCACTTATCTTAGGAAGATTCGACTTTTGTGCTGTAAAACTTGGGTTGCAAGTCATTAAAAGAAAGAAAAAAAAAAAAAAAAAAAAAAGAAAAAAAAAAAAAGGAAATGTACTGTATTTCATGGATTTTTTTTAAAGAAAGAGACAGATTTGATTGATTTAGGGGGGTGAACTTACTCTGATAAAAGAAGTGAGATTTATCTCTTTTCAGGTTCAATTACTAGTTACTCTCTTAGGTACATCATCTTTCTGAGTTAAAATTCTTATAATTGAAATTGAATTCCATAATTGAAAAGTTGAATCAAACATTTGTCTTGATATATGCATGGGAATGCTGCCTTCTGGTTTTTGTTTGTTTGTTTGTTTGTTGATTGTGAGAAAGGTGTATCAAGTCTGTTTCAGTAAACAAACATAAACACTCTAAAATTATGTTTTGAACAAACCAGAATCAGGTTATCACTGAGATTGTGGGGAATGAAATAAGGTACTTTGTAATTGAAGTGTTCTTGCCATCTTCTTAAGCCTTTATTCCAAAAAGTATCTTCATGCAAATAGAATAAATCATATTGCACGCCTTTCAGAAATGCCATTTTCAGACTCTACCTTCTGATGATTACTGTTCTCTTTTTTCTGTAAAGTTCTATAGAGAATATATTTTAATTAGCTTCCACTTGATACCACTTCATACACACTGCCCAGCTTTGACCCAGTGTCTGATCATATAGAATGCATTACAAAAGAACTGGTCATTTGAGTGCTTTAATATAGCTTTGCATTAATGTGAGACATCATTTAGACAAGGCATTAAAAGTGTTATTTTAATGACTGAAGTGTGTAGGGTGGGAGGAAGCTTAATCTTTATAGGAAGAACAATTTCAATTAGCTCTAAAATATTAATTTGTTGGTATAACTATATACTCTAATGTATTTGGCTACAAAAAAATCTAATGAATAATACATTGCTAGATGCCAGTCTAATTCTTGCGTTGTAACTAATACTGCCAGTTGAAACAAGGAAAATAGGCTTTTAACATTCGTAGTGTTTTGTTGTGGGTTTTTTGTTTTTTGTTTTTTTTAAATCTGATTGCACATAGCAATGAATATATATATTTTCTTTTCAGCATAATTTTGAAAGAAAGCATAAATAAGGAAAACAGCATGTGACTATTGGGTTGTTGAATAGTTTGCAAGTAGAAAGTTAGCATTTGTTTTCAGAAAGTTCATGCTCTTTTTGTTTACCCAGTGAACATGAAATACATTATAACTGACAGAAATGTGTTATCCACTTATGGAAAGCATGCTGATATTATCATAAGATTTCTATATATTGTTAATCCATAATACTATATCTGAGAAGCAGATGTATTGTCCTTGTGATTTCTGTAGCAGATACTTTAATTTATAAGCCCTGTGTGCCTCATTCATTTTGGTGGTAGTAACCTCTGAAGTACTTAAAAGAACTCATAAAATCAATGGCAATAGCAAACTTATGTTCATTAAGCAGTGAGAGAGCACCCTGTTTGCCAACGTTAATATAAGGCCTTTGTAACCAGACATACTTCTGGAATTTCCCAATTTTTTGAACAATGTTTTTTCTTAACCACAACTTTGAGCTGCTCTGAAAGGATACAACTTAATTGTAGCTTGTTAATTGCATGATAATTTGTCTCCAAGACAGCTGATCCATAATGCCACCTACACCTATGCTGGTTATTTGAGTGGTGCAGTTGACACAATAGGAAGAAGGGATGCCATTGAGAAGGACCTGGACACATTGGAAATGTGGGCACATACATAAAAATCAAATGAGGAAGGCTAAGTACCAGGTGTTGCACTTGTGTTGAGGCAATTCCAGGTAGGAGTACAGACTGGGAGAACTCCTTGAGAGTAGTTCTGCGGAAAAGGACTTCGGGGTCTTGATGGAAAAAAAGCTGGACATGAGCCTACAGGGTGCTCTTGCAGCTCAGAAAGTCAAGAGCATCCTGGTCAGCATCAGAAGAGGGGAGGCAACAGGCAGAGTGAGGGGATTGTTACCATCTGTTTTGCCCTTGTGAGGCCTCATCTGGAACACTGAGTCCAAGCCTGGGACCTGAGTAGAAGAAGGATGTATAGCTGTTGGAGTGGGTACAAAGAAGGACCACTAAGATGATCAGAGAGCTGGAACACCTCTCCAGTGAAGAAAGGCTGAGAAGACTAGGCATGTTTAGCTTGAAGAATAATCCAGGGAGATGTCATTGTGGCCTTCCAGTACTTGAAACTAGCTTACAAGTAGAGGGCTGGGGGGGAGGGGGGTAGGAACAGCTTTTTACATGATCTGATAGTGATGGGACAAGGTGTAATGGCTTTAAACTAAAGGACGGAAGATTTAGTTTAGGTATTAGGAAAAAATGTTTTACTCAGAGGGTGGTAAGGTGCTGGAACAGGCTGCCTAGAGTGGTTGTGGATGTCCCATCTCTGGAAGCATTCAAGGCCAGGTTGGATGGGGTCCTGAGCTAGTTGCCACCATCCCTTCCCAATGGCAGTAGCATTGGAACTAGATAATCTTTAAAGTCCCCTCCAACCTAAGCCTTTCTATGATTGTATGATTGATTTTATGAAGTTCCAAGTGATCTTATTTCCCTTCAGTGTCAGAATTAGTCACAGACTATTTTGTAAAAGAATACTGTGAGCCTGAGACTTTGTTTTTTCCTGTTCGTACCCAGAAAGAAGCCAAATGCTCTGCTTGTGTAACTAGTATAGCTGTGTTAAAGCCTGTGCAGTGACCATCTTGGGTTATGCTACATTCTCATATCACTTCAACAGTAAGAATACCTAAGCAAAATATAGTTCATGCCTTCTTATTGTTTTAAAGAGTCGTTAGTGCTTGTTTATGTGCTTGTGCTCAAAAATATTTCACTCCTGCGCACAAAAGAATGGAGGCACCTCCTCTGGTGCACAGACTTCATTATGGGTATCTCGTTTAGAGAAAGAGATTTGATTTCAGGAATACTCCAGTGCTAAGAATTTCCTGTTGTCTCTCTGGTCAGCATGCCAGATCAGTCCACAAATGCACTAATTTTTTGTAGGCTGATTGAGCAGTGAGTTGCTGTGTACCTTTCTAAGGTCCCCAAGTCTCTTTCTGGGGTCAGCCATCTAAACTGAAGACTGCTAAGGCTCCCCACACATCATGCTTGAATCTCCATTGTGCCTGCTTAGTACCTTCTGATGTAAATAAATTTCTGTTTACTACCAACTATGAATTACTGTTGCCATTTCTATTAATAAATAATCTAAATTCGGGTAGCCTAATATCATCGTTTGAAAATTCTTGGATAAAAATCCTTTTTCTTTTTTTTCTTTTTTTTCTTTTCTTTTTTTTTTTTTTTTTTTTTTTTTTTTTTTTTTGTCTGCCTATTGTTTTCTCCTTTCCTCTGCAATAAATGACGGACAGTTAAAGAAAAAGAAGCAACACCAGAATGTTTTTAAAAGAGGAGAAACCTATTTGCAGTTTCAGAATCTAGGTAAAAGAATGCTTTTGTAATAGATTTCATGCAGCAGTTGGCATTGGCAGTACTGCAAAAAGAGATGTATTCTGTCGTGCTCTGTTTGATCAAGTGCTAAACCCGTGTGATCAATAGAGAGACAGATGTCGGGTGCAGATGGCGATGCCGTGATACCTGGGGCAGAGTGGGCCTGCCAGAATGACAGAATGGGAACAAGGAAGAGCAGCAATGCAACAGAATGTGACAAATGAAATTAGGGTTTATACTAGTCGATAATTTACAGCTAATAGAAAGTGACAGAATTTTTCAGCATACAGCACATTTCCTCTTGTAATACTATAGTCAATGCATTTTTCATGCAAAACAATAGGAGCTGAAGACTAGGCTCCAGCTATATGTATTTTGTTACACTGCAACTTGTACAATTGATTTTTAAGCAAAACTAGTGCCAAGTTTATGAAACAAGATTGAATTTTCAACTTGGAAGTTAATCCATTCAATACTCAGATTGTGTGGCAGACCTCTAGGAGGCAAATGAAAACATTATTTCCTATTTTATGAATATAGAGATCTACCATAGTCACATAAATAAGCATCAAGTGTTCATTGTTATTTGGACACTGAGTTTGTCTTCTATTTCATTCTTTATTAATTAAAATAATGAAGGAAGCACAAAGAGATTTTTTCTCTCCCCTCTCCTAATTCCAATAAAAAATACATAGTTAATGCACTTGGCAGCTTATTATGCTATATTTTATGCTGTTAAAATGCAGGATAGAATGATCAGTAGCTTAAGGTCATACTCTTTATTTTAAAGGTTAAAATCACTTTTATTTCCCTTTCTGGCTTTTCTCAGACTCATGCACTCCACATGTGTGTATACGTGTGTATATATGCATAACATATATACTACAAATGCACATATATACATACTGATATATAGAATGAGAACATATTCAAATGAATCATACACATTTCAATGATTCTCTAAAAGTTTACCCTGATGTCAACTTTGATAAAACAAAGCTCACATCCTATTTATTTATGACTGAAAATGCAATTTAATGGTATACCCTTTTATTGCACAATTGAACATCTTCTGTTTACAAGACAAAACAAATGAACATTTTTATACGAAAAGAGCACTTAGGTTGTATTCCACAGGCTTTGTTTTCATTAGTCCTGGAAGTAAAGGATCTTTCTTTTAACAGTCTGTCATACAGCATTCAGCAAGCCAAACTCTGAATCAGAACAGAAAAAATAATCCCCCTTGCTCTTTCCTACTATGCACTACTGCTCAGCTTTATATACTTTCACACAGAAAGGCAAATATCTACTAATGCTGATATCACTTGATTTTTAGGGTACAATCTGAACTGAGTATGGACATACTAAACACAGAAAATCGCCATTAGGAATACCACTGCCTTTCCTTCAGGCCTCTGACAATCTCCTCAGCAATCTATCACACTCATTTCTATGGCATGTTAGTCCCAGTGGACAGTCATTTTGACTTGATGTCATGATATTCACACTTAGGTGAGGGAAGACCTTCTGATGTAATTTTTCTTCCTGAAATTGTGCAACTGTCAGTCTTTATTGCAGTTATTTACAGCATAGCTAAAGTTTCCATCGATAATTTCTTGGATAATGATAGATCAGTTTGACAAAAACAGCTTTGTCGGATGTTGATACCTACATACATTAGTAAAACAGTATTTTCCCATTCTTTGATGTACCTGTTGGCATCATGAATTTGCTGCTTTTCCCATGCCTCCAGGCAGCTTTTCTTTTTCTCCTTGGGAATGTGGTTTCATTGCAAAAACAAGTTTGTGCATTGGCAAATACCATCTTGCAAATTCTGGGCTTCAAACAGATTGATTAAGTAATACAAGGTTATGATTTTTTGCTTCATCCTATTTTTCCAACATTAGATATGCTATGAAAAGTTGAAATTTTACAGATGAGGCAGGGAAGAGCAACAAGTTACATTCAGCATTTGTAATATCAGAGATTATGGATATTAACAGAGTATTGTGCAATTTATCATATTTTGATTGTTCATTTGTGCTTAATTGTGTTAAAAGTCTTAGGGAGGATGCCAAAAACTGTTTTATTACCAATTCAACGTACAGGAGAAAACTATGTTAAAGGTCTTTCCCTTAAATAAGTAAGTCTTATTTACACACTTGTAAAATATTTGGGTTTGGTTATTTCTTTGTGTTTGCATTTAGTAAACTTTACTGCATTTATAACTGATTCTGTCTAACAGAGAGGGTTTTTTTGTTATGAATTATCAACGTGTTTGACAAATCAGATGGTTAAGCCTGAAGTGAATACAGAAGCACTAAGATCCTACAATTCTGTGATTCTGTGATTCAGAGATCCCTGGAAACAGAGAGGATGCTATTTACCCTGAAAGTCAATTTCCTTACCAAGAGGAGTGTTAGACTTAAAAGTGAACATAATTTTATTGGTGATATATAAATTTTCCTTCTCCAAAAGTGTAGCCAAGCAAAACAGAGGAGACAGCAGGTCTTCTCCTTTGAGCACTGGCGCAGTGGCATCATCTTGGAAAGCCAAGCTGGGAGAAGAACAATCATCTGTGAAACTGAGAGTCTGGCATGTTTCAGGTTCCATTAATCCACACTCATGTACCCCAGCTGCTACACTGACTGAAAGAGGCTCACCTGTTGCAAAGAAATTGTCTATCCAGTAACTTAGGGAGCTAGAAAAGATTGAGCAGATGTATCAGCCAGAGCTGGCATCAGATTAAGAAACAAATCAGAACCAGAGGTTTCTTATGACTCAGTTGGCTGCAGGTTCAGGCCTATAGTTACGCAGCCATAAGCATTCTCATAGATATAGTTTGATTGACACAGAAATTCTGCTAGCAGACTAGCAGATTGTTCAAGTGAAAATGGTGTGAAGTTTATTGTAGAAAACTTTGATGAGCAAAATAGTATTAAACATTTTTTATCTAATCTTTTATGGTTACCTAAAAAATTGCTGAGCATTTTTAAATAGATTCTCAAGAAAGTTTGCATTTGGTTTATGGCTGACTGAAAAATTCTTTGCACTTTTGCAGCTGCATATATCATAGATTGTCTAATATTATAAATGATGTGTACGCTCATATTGTGGAGCCTTTCATTATTATTATGTGATTTAAAACAGAGCTACATTATCACAGGGGAAACGTAGCATGTCCTTTGTGTACTGGGAAAGTCAGAAGAACCAAACAGCCCTATTTCAGTGAGAATGTACAGATTTACCTGAGCATAAGACTCGATGTAAGCACATCTAAAGATCTTTTTTTAACGGATCACAGAAGTCATTACGGTTTTTAGAACAATACAGAAACTCTCACTTTGCCATTTATGAAACCTCACTGCACTCAGATCTTGAGTACTTTGTGCAGCTCTGATCTCCACAAGTGAAGAAGGTCAGCTAACATGGTCAAGGGAGCAGCTACCTTATGGCATTAGAAAAAAAAAAAAAATAAAATTTTAAAAAAAATATATATATATATGTATAGGTCTTCTCTATTTTGTAAAGAGAGCTGAGGCGGGAGGATGACACTGACTTACAAAAACTTGAAGCTTCTCAATAAAGCAAAAGAAGAACTGTTTCTCCTCAAATCCTGCAGTACTCTAGTAAGTGGGAGTCTAGAATGTGGGAGAAGAGCAATTTAATTCACATCAGTGAACTTTGTCAATCTGATGACACAGGAGTTTGTGAATTCAGACAGCATCAACAGGTTCAAAAACAGGACTAATTCACGGACAACAGATCTGTGAATGATACTAAGGCAATATACTTGCTCACATTCCTAATCTATGTGCATGCTCAGGGACTGCTGGGGAATGAATTGCAGAAGGTAGCCAGGTTCTCTTGTTCTTAGTAAATTAAATCTGTTTCTAGAGGCAGAGTTTGAATTAGACAGACCACCTCCTGTTCCAGTAGGGTACCTTTTATGTTTTTGAATATGATGCAGTAGCACAAAGACTGCAAGAAAAATCATTCTGCTACCAACATTAGGCAATAGAAGTGGTTCTGAGTCATGGGTTTTGTCAGAACTATTAGTAAAGGATACTCTTCAAAAGCACTTATAAGAACAGTAGCTAAGCTTGTGTTTTATTTTTTAAAGTAAAATATTGGCAACAATTCAGATTTTTGAAGATTTAAAGTCAGTTTTCAGTTTATTGTCATTTAACCTTCAAATCGGGTTATTTAATGTAATTAGGTTTTGATGGTAAATGAGCAAGATAGATGTATGCTTCCTTCAGCAAGCACAGAATGCCAAGAACTGATGCTCTTGTATGAAGATAGGCACCCAAACAGGGTGGACTGGGACAGAAAAGTCAACAAAAGGTTTTAATGTTCATAGACATCAATATAATATACTTAACAGGTTGCTACCCAGAGGATCTTTTTGAAAAACACTGATCATTGCCATATTCTAGAGCATTTCCTTTGTTACTTGCGTTTTGATGGCACCTATATCATGTTAAAACTGGCATATCTCCTTGTTAGTAGGCACAATTCCACCCTAACAGATGGCCATGATGACAGACATGCCAAAGAACCAGTATGTGTATCAAGTTTGATTATTAGGGATGATATTCCTATCCAAGAACGTTTGAGTGGCATTCTGTACTGATCGTCTGAACCTATTGGTAGAGGTTGCAACAAATGCTGTTTCACTGAAGTCAAAGAATGTGTTAACTACAAAATATGGAAATTAGGTCTATGCAGTTTAAGGTCTTGGTAAAATAGAAATAAAGACCACTAAGCCTAGTTCACTCACTCTAATCTAGCAAAAATCAGACACAAAGTAAAGTTGTTAACTTCTACTGGCTATCTAATGGCATAATTTTGTGTTTCTGCTTTATTTCCTAGTAAACTGTTCTTTGTCAAATGATACTGTAGCTGGCCAACATACAATACTGGCCACCAGATCCTACTGCACTACAGACACTACAGACAAATATATGCTGAAAGGAGAGCTCAGTCACTAGATAGTTGGAGAAAAACACAAAGTTATATGAAAGCTGAATTATCCATCTCTTCACTGTGACTTCTGTTCCCACAAACTTTGTTTTGACAACAAAAATATTCTAGCTGTTTTAAACTGAAATCAGCATGTGATGAAAAAAAAAACATATATTAACTTCCTTGGTTGGGTGGCCAGAGGTAAATGTGAATCACAGGTGTCAAAAAACATATCTAGTATTCTGTCTACTGTTTTCTCCCTGAAAAAAAAAATTCAATGTGATGCATAAAGAATATCCTAGAAGGTGAAATCCAGATAAACTAGAATTTCTATTAAATATTTGCTCACATTTAGTGTAACATCTCCAACAGATGAAAAGCAATGTCTGATTAAGAGTACTGGTGTTAAAGAATTAGCATTAAACAGGAAACATTTAATGGCTTATATTTGCTTACATTTGGAGACATTATCTTTTTTTGTGATGATGAATTATATTTTTCTTTTTTTTTTTTTTTTTTTTTCTATGACAGATATTTTTACCAAAGGACTGCTGAGGCATCAGTATTGATTTCTTTTATGCTTTATGGTTTTTGTACCTGTGTTTTGCATTTTGAACACAGAAAGAGAAGTATCAAAGGCCCCAACTAGATGGATTTCACTGAGTTTGTTAAGTAAGAGTTTGCCATGTATTTTCCATTTAATCGCAAAACATGTGATCCTGCCTACAGATGTCCATCCATTATTTCCATTGGCTTATCAGGAGCTGCAGAAGGATAGCAGGACCAGATGTGTTTTGGAATGGTCTGGTAAAGATACAAGTGCATTTCTTTGGTGAGACAATAATTTAACTTTTCCTCTTCAGAGTCATCAAGGCATTTCACAAGCGTGGATCCATGAAACTATAAATTACGCTTGTGAAGTCAATATTATGCTGATTGAGGTTAGCAGATTGTTCCCCTAAGTTTTCGCTCATGTGTGCAATGGCACCAGGTAACCTGACCATTATTTCCTTTTTTTAAGCTAGTAGTCCAACCCCATGATCTGTGGCTATAGAACACATTTAAGAAGTGTCATTTGCAAATCGTATAAAAATTCTGAGCTAAAATCTTTTTTCTAATAATTATAAACACAAGCCTTCCAGAAGTCTTCAGAATTAAGATATGTTCACAGGGATTTTATTTCTTTTGAGTTGTTCTCCCTCAGAATAATTTATATTAATTTTTTTTCTTGATTAGTATTAAGGACACAGTTCAATAAGAGGATTGAAATAACTTAAAGATTGGGTTTCTTTGGCAATGTAAGATTGAAACTGAACTTCACCACTCTAGCCTGTGCCTTCAGCAGGAAACTGCAGGAATATTTTTACCACCATTTTGCTCTGAGGAAACTGAGAGCATAGTCAGAACACAGGGATGCACAAAGGGCTCATTCATTGCCCACAGCTGGGCTGCCCTGCTGGCTGGGGCTGTCTAGTGTCCCCTGGAAATTCTTCACGAGACAGGAGTTTGAATCTCAAATTCTCTTGGATGGGCCAAAATCCTTCTTTTGTAGGAGCTTTTTTATTTCTCAGAAAGCTTTGCGCTTAGATACGTATGTTTCTTAGATATGTGTTTCTGTTAGGTATTCTCTTCAGTGATATTGAATGCTCAGTGGTTAAATGCGGGTACGCTACTTTTATTATAACATCAGAGAAACCAATGCTGAAACTACGCTGTTCCTTTTTCCAGTGCCAAATATTAAACAGTAAAATCCAGCTTTAGGAATAACATCAGGTATTACGTAGCAGATTTTAGACAAGGCACAAGTATGCCGCAAGATTTGCAGAATATCTTTGATAACTGACAGATTTCTAACGTATGTTTCCTTTTCAAACACAAGCTCAGTTAAATAGAAGCTAGACCAATCAGATCATTTATCTGATAAGCCATTAAATGTTTCCCGCTTAATGCTAATTCTTTAAGACTAGTCCTCTTAGTCAGGCATTGCTTTTCATCTGTTGGAAATGTTATACTTAGAAATGCCACTGATAGATAAGTATTCAATATCTGTTCTAATTTCTAAGATCAACATATCCACTTTCCAAGTCTTTACAAAGTTAATTTTGTGCTGTGTGTCATCCTTGTGAAATTACAATTTACATTTTGATTTACCATAAAATTCAGCTCAAACTTTTCCTACCATTGCATTCTAGAGATCCGTCTGCTTTTATTTAACAGATTGTCCTTTGATCTCAAGGAGACAATTGCTGCTTTACTCCTTTAATGAAGCTTGTATTATTACAGTGAAAATGAATATTAGACCAAATGGTAGTAGAAATCCCAGAGGGAAACATGCTTCTCTGTCTGGATCTTGGAAAGCAGAATATTTCACTTTAGTTCATGAAATATTGAATAAAGTCCCCGTACATATTTGCTCCTCCTTAAAATATATATAAAGTATATATGTGTTTATTTAGTTTTTCACTATTAGGAGATATTATTTCTGTTCATGAGATACAGTGTACTAATCAGAATTCCTCTGTCACTGGTGACATGTTAGGCAGCTCATAAGTGTTAGTATGATCATCTGGTAAAGGAGGAAAAAGTAAAACAAGACACTGTTTTTACATTTAAGCAGCCAATAGCCACGTCTTCCCTGGCCTCTCCACAGACATAGTCTGGATCATGCTTCTTTGTCTATTGGACCCTTATTTCATAGAGACTGGGATGGATCAGATTTGAAAGTGACTGTCCAGAGAGGAAAGGGAGGCAGAGTGGACATACATTGATAACAAAAAGGAATAGGTATAAAGGTTCTTACTGTTAAAAAATCTCTTAAACTTTTGAGAAAGACGTCAGGTATGGAGAATGCAAGTACTGTGATGCTCAGTAGCACAGAAACAGTCCCCTGTCCCTCATGTGACACAGTGACTGCTTTAAGTAACCACAAACCAGCAGAGTTATTAGCAGCTTTGATAAACGTTTAGTTCTTTTGATCTGTTTTTTCCACCTTGGCTGCCTTTCGTAGATACAGAGTCAACTGTGAGAAGAGTATGTCATTGGTTGCCCCACACTGCTATGCTGAACACTTAATTTGGAAGTATCCTTGGGCATGACATCATTCTGTAGAAAAATGCATACACTGCAACTGAAGGCACATTGTGAGGACAGTGTAAGGTCTGCAGCTGCGTGCTGCCTGTTGTCATCACACATATACACAAAAATGGTGCTCAAAAAGAGGACACAGTTTGACTAAACTAATGTTAATTATCTTAACACAAATTGATTTGATGACCAGAAAGATATTTGTACTCTGACAGATTTGCAAACATGAGGAGCTCCACTTTCCCAGACTGATTTCTGACTGTGCTCTGTATCTGAATCCTGAAATAACAGTAAAAATAGAGTGAAGTCCTGAATCAACACCGAGGAGAGGAAGAAATGTAACATTAACATTATCTATCAAAACTAGGCAATCTCAGAATAAACAATTACTCTGAGAGTTAAATCCTACTTGAAGAGAATTTTTAACTCCTGAAATCAAAACATGTCCAGTGCTAATGATGATGTGCACCAATCAAACTATTTATCTTATGGATACAATGGGAAATTCTTTCTAATACAGGTAAAATAGCCTGTATTAGACACCAGTGAGCAGAAGAGAAAGATGTATATATATTTTCCAATTCTTAGTACAAGGCATATTTTTAATTTTGGTAGGACAAAAAAGAATTTTATTTTTGTGCTGTTTTTCCTGTAGAGTTATGTTAGGGAGCGAACAGGAGCAACGAACAGAGATTTAAAGTGATGAGCTGTCCCGTGCCTGTTTACAAGTCAGAATTTCATTTTACATAGAGTTCTCTATAGTGACTTTTTAAAATTTAAATTAGAAACATGGCCAGCAATGCATGCAAAATGTTCATTCATTGTAGTAAACTACAAAAATATTGCTTTTATGCAATGAGAATGCCATTGTAGAATTTTAAAAGGCACAGAAATAAAAGGCTCCGGATTGGAGTGATTTAAACAAACTCACTAGGATATAGTAGATGATTAAAATACAATCTATAATTACATTACACTGGTATCAGGTAAGGATAAAAGCCTATAAATACACTGGGGTCAGGGTAAGCATAAAAAATGAAACAGTTATTTGAATAATCTGAGATCAAGTTGCAGTAATTAAAAATGAATGTATTATTCAAATGAAGGAATTAGGTTACAACACTCCTCATATGAAAATATTATTGTGACAGACTGAAATAAGTTGGAAGTGATTTCGATAAAAAATTGGGGCAAGAAATATAATGATTTACATTGGGGAAAAAGTAGACAAATCTGTGTGGATGTGAGTATTTGCAGCCCCTCCTTCAAATTCCTCATCAAAACTCATACCTTTCAACCGGCCTTCAAAAATCATCCACCACCCCCACCCCCTTGTCTCTTCCTGGACTTCACTCTCTCAGATATATAGATCAATCCATTAAAAATTAAAAGTGCTGTAAGTAAGGATTCTACATACACTCACAAATAAATTAATGGGCTCTGCACCCACTAGCAGGCATATTGTTTAATCTACCCTACACACTGCTGTTTATCCATTTTTATTGCCATTACCCGGGTCATTTCCATCATTTGTCTCCTATTCTTTCTTTGTCGTCTCCTGTCAGTTTGGAGGCCAATGTCTACACATAAGACTAACACAAAACAGTATCATTCACGTAAATATTTGGTTCTTACTTGCAGATTAAGCACGTGTTATTACAAACAAAGGTTTTTAAATCTGACCTTTCCATGGCGAGCTCCTTGGGGCAGGAACCTGACTGGAGATGTCTTGAATATGTAAACCAAGGCTATTTAATTATTAATAGTAATTAATAATGAAAGAATCTGAAAGTACTTCTTTCGGGTAATAACTTTCATATCCCCTGTATTAATTAACTTTTGCCAATGTGTTTTGAGAGCCAGATCTGAGTGGCTTTTTCCCTTTGCCTGTAGCAGGAGAGTACAGAGCTGCTCTGCAGGTGCAAGTATGCCCACCTGAAATCCCCCCAAAAAAGGGAAGGAGAGCGTATCAGAAGGCAGAGCAGGATCTGGATTAGCTTTCTTCCTTTTTGTCCATTGACAGTCTCTCTGTTGTGGCTGAAACTCTCCTCAAATCTTTTTTGCCTCTGCAAAAGTCTGTTGAGAAGATCATTTAGTTCTCTTAAAATATGCCCTCTTAAATCCTCTCTCGATTTGTCTGTTATCCCGCAGTACATTTAAGCCTCTCATTCTTACCTGTCAAATCCTTCATATTTCTCTTTTGTAGTCTCTTTTGTTTTCCCCACAAAATGCTGTTTGCTGTGACCAAGAAAGTGGTTGGTTCTCCATTTTATATATATATTTTTTCTTACAATGACTTACACATTTCTCAAAAGGTTGTTCACGCTAGAACTTCCTAGCGGTATTGCTCGCTCTTTTCTGTAAATTCCTTCTCAAATATCTTATTATCTTGGCACACTTCCATTTCCAGAGGACTGGGTGTATCTATAAGATACAGATTAGATATCTGAGCTAACATTCAAAAGGCGTGCAATTATACATAGGGGACTTAAGGTCAAGACACTGAATAGTCTTGAATGACCTGTCAAAAACATCCAAATAAAGCAAGAAAGCAAGAAAGCAAGCAAGGAAGCAAGGAAGCAAGGAAGGAAGCAAGGAAGCAAGGAAGCAAGGAAGGAAGCAAGGAAGCAAGGAAGGAAGCAAGGAAGGAAGCAAGGAAGCAAGCAAGCAAGCAAGCAAGCAAGCAAGAAAGAAAGAAAGAAAGAAAGAAAGAAAGAAAGAAAGAAAGAAAGAAAGAAAGAAAGAAAGAAAGAAAGAAAGAAAGAAACTACAACTTGCTATTCTCATTTCTCAACCCTTGTTCACTCTTTGGCTGCTTGTGCAGTTAATTCAGCTAATAATGCTATGCATAAGGTAAATGAGCAATGAGATAAAATGTTAATTCAGATTCAGAAAGATGACTAGTGTAGAACTACCCTGCATTGATAAGTGAAGGATACAAGGTACAGTATCTCACGTATAGTTTGCTCCTTGCTTAATGTTGTTAAGTAATTTATCCTGACTAGCTGCTATGTGCCTCTACAACAAAATCTTCAACTTTAAAAACAACTGCATTTTTAGCTGAATATCATCCCAGTAGGCTGATCACAGCAAAGACTTGAGGGAATCCTTGTAATAGCCAGTAAGTCAGATACTTGCACATGTATATACATATGTTACAGTGTATGTGTTACCTGACTGGCATATAGATTAACAATAATCAGTTAATATTTTATCAGTTTGTATTTAATGAAAACTGAGAGTGTGGAGTACAGGGCTGAAAGCGGAGAGGAAAGAAAATGAGAAAAGAAAATTAATCAGGAAGAAGATACCAAGTGAGAACCCCCCAGCTAAAATGACTTAAATGTACAATAAGAAGCTATGCTGAAAGGCATTTTATAGTGTTACGTCAAGCAGTATCTCCCAGTACTGGGGAAATAGGTCTAAACTTCCTCTTCTACACATGAGCAATATTTTCCATTATGAAGATAGACACTAAATCCTATTTCCACTTCCAGGGTATAGACAACATTGATTTTTCCGGTGTCTTAATAAAAGAAGTATGAGGGCACATTTTTTGAGATAGGATAGCATGGGATCATCTCCTCAGGACCAGGAAAGAGCAGGCTAACTGAAAGAGTAATGGAGTATATCAGTGACTCTGAGTCGTAGATGCAGATGGCTGTCCACGTGAGTGCTAACTTTTAGCAGAACAAAAAGATAAGAGAGAGTGAAACATCTCCAACTGGTTGTGGATACTGTGAGCTTCACTGCTTGTAAACTGGCTAGCATTCAAGAGACCGTGTTTTGGTCTGAGTTATATGTAGGTTAGGCAATGATGAACTGTGTGTTTCCATCGTGCCAGATTGCATTTGCTTTCCAAACCCCAGAGAGATTCCAAGTTGTTCATTATACTTCGCCATGGTTAAAAAGGAAGAGCAGAGGAAGATAACATTTAGTGTCCAGTAAGACCGGTCAGGGAAGTGGAGAGATGAGTCTGTTAGTGGGGAGGAGGTCTGATCATGAGAAAAGCCTTAACAGCAGGGTGGATTGCCAGACAGACTGCAAGGCTTTATAGGTAATTGCTGCCAGTTCTTCCATTCTGCTTTGTCGAAATCTTCTATTCCCAGGGGCACCCCAAACATTTAATGGAACTTTTCTTTAATCTCTGTGACCTCTTTCTTTCACATAGCCTCATGCCATTCCTCTTAAGACTTTCTGTGGTTGTCAGAGAGGGCCAGCTGGACACAGGGGTTCATGCCAGCACTCTGAGGCTAGCCAAACTTCACCTCGGGGTGTAATCCTTGCTTTTCCAAAAGGCAGACCATTCTTCTGGGATCACTGCCTCCCTGACTTTGAATTTCTTCATCATTCTCATGAGGCAGAGATAAGTGTTCAGGGGTTTCCACAAAGTTTTGACATCACGATTCCCGTTTGCTTCAGTGGGAGTCACACTCGGTGGAATGCTGTTTTGCTCAGCAACAGAAATATTATGTAGTGGCTGGTGGGTGTTGGATATTTCCTGACTTAGTAGCAGCTTTTAACTATCCGGTTTCGTACCAGAGCAGTTTAAGCAGAAATAAGTGCCTGCTTGGTTTTAAGTAAGCAAAGGAAGATTTTGATGAAAATATTCTGGTAGCGAGGGGCAGACAGACGTCAGTCTGCATTACGGGGCTCTGTGTGCTTTTGCTTCTAGGAACATTCCAGACATGGATCTGGAAGGCCGGTCAGGGCACAGTGGCCTCACTGTCACCACACCGGCACAGGCTACCATGGCAGCGTGTGATGGACGTGTGGCACAGCCGCACGGTCTGCCCCACATTCACTTTCACGAAGGCTTCAGCGCCCATCACATTCTGCTTTCTAGAGGTCGCGACAACGAATGTGCTCCGTAAACGAGCCGGTTCCACGTCCGAACGTTTTGTTTGCATGTAGCACGTCCGCCTGGGGGCTGCGGTCAGCCCGTGGCGCTGAGCGGCCCCCAGGGCACCTCTCGGACACGGAAAAGAAAACCTCCCGCTCTGTCGCGACAGGGAACGACACTCCGCCCGATCGTCGGGAATGTGCCGGGCACGAGGGGAGCGCGTGGAGAGGCTGGCGAGAGCGTTTAATCCAAACTTCCCGAGAGCCGCCCGCCTTATCAGCGGTCGGGCGCCGCGCCGTGCTCAGCCTTGTGTAAAATTAAATAAATAACAGCCCCGCCCCTCCCCCGGCCCGGCGGCGGCGGGGCGGCAGCGCCATCTGCCGGCGGGCGGTGGAGACGGCCGTGCCGGGAGCGGCCGGTAGGGGCGCTGCGGAGCGGGGCGGGGCGCCTGAAGGGCGCTGGGAGGCCCAGGGGCTGGTGCTGCAGGCTGGAGGGTGTGCGCCGGGTTTCAGTACAGCAATGAGTTCGTGTGCAGAGCATGAGTGCCGTTCAGGACTTGATTCACTGGTCATTAATGATAAAAATTAATAAAGGCACAAAACTGGCTTGCAAATGAGTTGAGCCAAACAGTATTCACACGGTATTAAATCTGCCACACTTTCTGATAAAACATCTCTCACAGTATCAGTCCTATGTTCAAATGTATTAATGCAAGTTTTATTATGGCAACTGAGAAGTGCCAGTCGTTGTTCTCAGTACTGTAGGTGGTGTTTCAGTGGCAGTGCTATTTTAGCTTCACTTCATTTTGGTGAACTCTAGAAATTAAGAAGTTTGTCTTGGTCATATTTGAGCTCCTGGTTTTATTCTTTTGCATCACCACTTTTTGTGAAGACGTTTCTCTTTAAAACAGTGAACCTTTCCACTTCATGCCGTAACTCATGCAACGAGTGCTGTTTGTATTCCTACCCATTTAAATTAAAGTTTGTGCTTCTTAAATGACTGACAGTGATTTTAAACCAGAGCTTTGAAAGGCATCTTTCATCACGATGTCACAGAGTTTAACAAAATTTATTCTTTACAACCTTTAGAAAAATGGAGATTTCCATGTTCAGTGTTTCATCCTCTTGTGCGCTTCCTTTATCCATTCAGTGTTGTTCACTTCTCCCTCTGTTTCAACCATAGAATCATAGAGTCATAGAATAGCCTGGGTTGAATAGGACCACAATGATCATCCAGTTTCAACTCCCGTGCCAGTGACAGGGTCACCAACTACCAGACCAGTCTGCCCAGAGCCACATCCAGCCTGGGTTACAGCACGTTTGTATCCTGTCCAGCTACTGACCACATACAAACCAACAGCGTGGAAACCCAGTTTGGCAAACATAGCATTTGTATATGTGATAATTTAAATATAAAAAATACCCTTCAGTTTATAAGCATAATTGGCTTCAGTGGAATATATCTTAAATAATTAAATCCGCAGATCCCAAACAGCCTTGATTTTGTTTTGTTTTGTTTTGTTTCCTCCATTTTGCTTTGTTTCTTTTTAATTCTTTGGACTTGGCTGGTGTTCTGCAGGCAACAATAGCAGTAACAAAGGGTCAGACAAAGACGAGGCAGAGGATGATTGGTTTTGAAGGAAATGGAACAGTTTGTGTGAACATGGATGACAGGATCATCCTTTAATTTCTTGCATTTCTATAAAATTAATGGGTTAATAATCAATAGGTAGGAATCAATTTATTTCTGTACATGTGAAAAGTTTCCCATCTGCTAAATAGAACATTTTAGCCTGAATATGGAAAGTCAATGAAAAAACAAGCTACATTTGAAGCATCTGTGCATTTTCTAATGAAGGAGTAAATGGTAAACTGGTCACAGCCTTGCATTTAGACCAGTGGATGGCTGAGAGTGCAGACTGGAGAAGTATTTGGTTGGGTGCATTGCACTAAATGACAGTGTGATTGTCTGTTAAATTCAATTTTTAATGCAGACACATCTTGAGGGGCCGCCGTTCTCTGCATGGTATCAGTTCTGATTTCTCCCCCTCACTCACATGAGTGTTTTAGGCATTTCACAATATGATTTTTCCTTCGAGGTGTATCAGCGTTAGAGCATCTGAATTGGTTGGTTTTGAGCCTGTTCTAAACTCTACAACCTTTCTCAGGACTGTGAGTGTCAATACTTGGAAAATAAGAGCATGCAAAGTCAATTTTCAAAGTCTCTCGAAGAGATAGGCAAACTACTCCTAAGGGTCACCTTGTAGAGTCCTGTAGACTCTGGCAGGTCCCCCCAGGGAGCCAGCATGCTTTAGCTGGCTTCCCATTGAAGCATCTGTAAGAAGTGAATGCATAAGAAAGAAAGGTAATGAAAACTGACAAGTTGAAAAGAAATTGAGAGTTTAATCTGCAAAGTTGTGCTTGAGGGGGCTTCCATCATGATATTCCTGTGGAGTGGCAAAAAGAGAAAAAATTAAGAAACTGCAGAGTATGATGAACTTACATAATTTTTTCATGTACCAGGCTGTATTTATTAATTTCTTTTCTGCCACTTTACAGCACCTCTTTGCCTCTCAAAAAGGAAAATGAAGTATACGAAACCTGGCAATTATAATGAAAGTGTGAAATGCTCACAGATTATTTATAAGCATGCAAGTTATGTAGTTGCTGGAGATTTTCTCCCTTCTGCTCCTGCTTGGTGATGAAGAATGGTATTTTAATAGGCAGATGGTAAAGACAATAACAGTTTGGGGCTCAGCTGGGAGTTACATCAGTTTATTGCAAATTATTAGTTGATAAATGCTTTTGTTTACAAGCAAAGTCTTAAGCAGCTTTGTAATCAGTTTATCAGCTGCAGCCTGAATTTTGACAGCTTGCCTTTGGGTATACAGTCACTTCTTTCCTGGCCATTTAGAAATCATGCTGACCAGGCAGGCAGGCAGAATGGCATCTCCTGTGCACCTGTATGATGCTTGGTAAACTGATATTTCTTATTAAATGTGTCTGAAAGTACGGAATCCTCTTTAATTGCTAATCCCTGTTATTGCATATAGCAAGAATCTTAACTATTTCCTCGTTTCTAATCTTGTTGTTTCAATTTTGACCACAAGTAGCTTGGTCTTGCTGTTACCATTACAAGATTTGTTTTCTGATGTTAACTACACCTCTTATTAGATGAACTGAGTCATATGCAGACAATGGTTTAACATGTTTATTTCCTCTAGGCTTTGTACGTGGTGTGGATGATATAAATGCCTTTGTTTGCCACAAGTTTTCAGCTCTTCTTACTATGCAAGTCATTCCAAAAGTAATGCCTCCTATTTATTTCCATGTAAACAATAGTAGATACAAAGAGCAAGATAATGCTATTTGATACAGGGATTTCTCAGTTACAAAACAGTTTTTCAACACAGTTAACATTAGCTGTGTATTTTGGCCAGTGATAAACAAGAGCCTGCATGCTGTGCTTGTAACAGTCTGCAGCAGCAGGGATGAGCCATTGATTCACAACTGCTACAACAGCATCGTTGCTGGGGAAATGTTGCCCAGTCTTCACTTTGTTCACATCCACTCTTTGACCTCCAGAAAAATTCAGCGAGTGTCGATGAATGTCAGTTGGTGACTAAATGATTTTTTCCATATGGAGGAATTCAATGTCACACTTTTTGTTTCATATCCACTCCCATGTCAGGCGCCATTTTGTCAGTCTGCCCCTCGGCTGCCATCATGGCATCATCAACATACTGCAATGCTGGTAAGAAAGGTTCAGCCTCTACTGCTGTACCACCAGCATCCATCTTTGACGTTGTGGGCCAGCATCATTAAATAGGAGGTATTACTTTCCGAGCAGCTGTCGTACATTTATTGCAACAAGCTAACCAACAAAACTTATTTTTATAACACATAATCTCTACTTCTTTTTTTTTTTTTTTTAGTAGTATATATATATGTATATATTTGTTTGTTTGTTTGTTTGTTTCTAATAGAAGAAGCGAAGGGGGCTAGATTCTTATATGAGTTTCACATTCTGGAATACGTTTATCATGAAAATTATTTTAATGCTTTTTGCTTACTTGTTTGCTTAGTAAGAGGTCCACTGATTTGTCACACAGTCATGTTTTCAGCACAGACAGTGTAAAATGTTCTAATGGCTTAAGTAAAAGGAAGATTTTTTATTATTATTATTTTTATATATTTTTTTTAAATCAGTGAAATTCTACTTTGCTTCTGTGGTTGTTGGAACTGAGGTAAATCAGTTCCTGAACCTCAACACAGGAGCCAGTTGCTAATGAGATAGCCAGCAATAATAGCACTTGTTTTCTCACGGTTACAGCATACACAATAGATGTTCAATTTTCTGTTTGTTTTTAAAGACAGCTTTTGTTTCTATATCACTCATAGTCTGAAGTTTCTTCTGGAATGGGACCCCTGTACTGAAACAGTAACAGGTCTCATAGCTGATATTTATTTTTTACTTTGTTTTTCCATTCCATCTGTCCTTCTGTTTAATGTGTTTATTTCCCTTACAAATGCAACCTATCAATCCAGCTCCCTCTGTATAATCCTTTCTCCCACTCAGGTAGCTGTGCCATTCACTCTCAATTTGCCCAGGAGCAAGAAATGAGCCCTGTAGTCACAGGTGCAAGACACAGAAAATCCATGGATAAGATGTAGCATGCTCTGTTTTCTCTGTACGAAAGAGGCACCATTAAAGCCTGTCTATTGTCCCATTTAATCAGCTCGGTTTTTATACACTCCATGCTCACAAAATAACTCTGAAAAGACAATCCACAGCCGTGATTGGGTTTGTAAGGCTACAAAAAGGTCACCTTACAGCTGTGCTGTTCAGGAAGCAGGGACTGTAGGAATGCGCGTCTCCAAAGCACAGCTTCACTTTGGTCAGGTTGTTTAAGCAATCAGTGTTTTTTTCTCCCTCTCAAACCCAGTGCATCCACAAAAGCTACAGGGGCAGTGGGTGCCACCTGGGAATGTCTCCTGGGAAGCTCTTTGTGGAGCGCCCATTCACCAACCCTTTAAAAAGCAAAAGGTGAGATGAGCTTGCTGCTATACTAAGTCCTGGCGCCTTCGCTGTAGTGATGTGTGCAACAACACCAACAAGGGTTTATTGGGTTGATTTTTTTCAAACTTCCTTAAGGATAAATTGTGAAATAATTCTCAAATGAGATCTCAATTAAAATGAAAAAAAAAAAAAAAAAAAATTGAAACAGAGGAATTTGAACAAGTTAAGAAAGGAAGAAATAACTAAACTTGTGAAAGAACTTCAACTTCCTTGTTTGAGTTTATGCTGATTAAAGAAGTATAACAGGTTTAGCATTTGTGGCAGCCTATTTAATTTCAACCTCTCAGCAGCAGACTTAACTTCTTGTGATGTGGGAGGATATTACCCTTTTCAGTTTCATTCCATAAGTATTGCCAGTTGTGCCAAACATTTAATAGTTTTACACCGTGGACTGTCGTCCACCAGGAACTGATATCACCTAAGACTTTTTTAGAGCCATCTAATAGAAAGATATGTATTCACTCTGATTAGCCCAGGATTTGAACGAAGGTCCCAGAAGAGATATATAAGCCTCTTAAATGCATAGAACTTCTAAGGATATGGGTTTAACTGTCTCCCCCTGTGGTAAATAAGCTGTGACAGCTCTATCAAGGGGGAAAATGGCAAATAAAATTACCACGTTATTTTCCTGTGAATATTTTCAGAAGACTAATCTATTTTGCTTCTTTACCTAATAGGACTCTGTTGTGTGTTACGCCCGGACATTTAATTGGAGGAAACAAATAGAAATCCTCTAACAAAAAGCAACCGGGCAACAGTGGAAAAATAAGAGGTCACATCTCAGTTTTCGTTATACTCCCTGCTCTTGGAGCAGTGTACTTCATTTGAGAATCAAGCTTTTGGCAGCGTTAATTAGAGAGCTACTGGAATATAGATTGGGATGGCAGCCGTAGACACACTGCAACAAGGGAAAATCTACCACTTAAACTGGCACAGAGCATGCCAGGTTTGGGAGTTCATTCTGATAGGACTGACAAGTTCCTTTAGAATTCTCTTTTATATCTTTTCCAGCTATCTGATGGATTTAACTATAACATATATATATGTAAATCACAGGCAGGTTTGATTATAAAGTCATCTATTTGGATAAAAACACTGAACCTAGCAGCGCATTACTAAGCTGAAGCCAGGCTCCATGCTCAAACTGACTCAGGGACAAGAGTAAGAGCTATATTCTTAGGAAGTATTTTTCTTCTCTGTTTCTGGTCAGACATTTTATATCTCAAAATGCAGGGATTTTAGAGCTGCCTTCAGTTTGGCAAGTGCCTTTAAGCAGACTATTCTTCTGTTCTGAGAAATATCATTCTCGGAGTTCTTTTATTTTGCAGTTAGTTCACTGAGTGAAAAATGAAGTAGGCTCCATATTCCATGCTGAAATAAAAAATAGCAAAAATGGCACCTACTCTTGTTTGTCTACCGTACTGGTTTAATTGTATAGATTTTACATTTTTGCAGTCAGTGCACTTCTGGATTATAATATGCAGTGGGTTGTTAAAATTAAAGGTCAAGTATCTTCTGGCATTCTTTTTGATCAGTAAGTAAAGAAAAATGGTAGAAGATGCTGGCAAATCATCTCATTAATCTCAGTATAGCACTGAAACCATGTTTTTAAGAGTTTAGGAATTCTGAATTTGCAGGGATGTTTTTTGAGACACTTTTTTGAGACGTGTTTGGAACCCTGGCATTAAAATACATGAATGGCAAAAAGTGCTGTGCAAAGTATGTATTTTGTGTACGCCAGTGAAAAATGTGAAGAATTATTTAGCAACTAGAAAGACTGTTCACAAAATGCTTTTGATTTATTGCTGTATATGCTACAGATCCATATCACTTATTCTTACATTATTTTATTCAAAAACTAGTATGAACCATGAGTTAGCATGTTGTAGAATCCTGAAAAGGCATTAATCAACCTAAATAAACAAGTACATAGATCTATCTAACAACTATGAAGTAGTTAATAAATATTTAGCAATTTTATTTTAGGAAAAAAAAAAAAAAAAAAGGTCTTAAAGAGTAGTGCTTAATTATCTGGACTCCTCTGTGCTGGGCTCTCTTTTGATTGTATTAATGAAGCAGCTGGCCCATTGTTTCTCTTTAATTCCTCTATTGTTTTAAGAATATGTCACAGCTCTTTATTCTTTTATCAGGTGCTGTGCAGGAGGATCCACACAATACCTCATATTCCTACTGTATTTGCCAATGCACAAAGAAACCTCCAAAGCATTTTTCAAAGAAGGGGCACACATAATTTATAAGTTCTTTTCCTTGTACCTCTCTACTGTCAAAAATTTCAACAGTATTGGATTTGAATTAATTCTAATTTTTTGTTAAACAATGTGTCTACATATAGATATATGTACTTTGTTCATGTCAGAAATGAGATCTGCCCAGTAAGTTGTGCTGCACCAAAATGGCATTCATTATGCTGAGTAGTCCCAACCCCATGAGTGAGTAGCAAGCAGAACCCAAATATGAAGATCCCATCCCATTGTGGAGTGCTAATTCTCCTTCAATGCTTAACCTGTGCAACAAAGGAGGAAAGACAGTAAATTAACTCTAACCCCTGTTACCATTACTAAGAATGCATCGTTTTTAAAAATTGGAATATTTCATTAGGAAAGTTTAATTCAGTTGACGATGCTGGAAGTCACTAAGAGGAACACAGTCTGTTGTTTAAATAAATTCTGATGGTCTTTTGACCCTTCTTGCAAAAAGATGTGTAGACAGGAAATGGGTTATTATGTTGTCGCAGCAACACAATCAAATCTATTAAGCACAAATTTTTCTATGCCAAAGTAGTACTTTTGAATTAACTGACACTGCAGATTGGCTTTAATAGATACTGCCATTTATTTCCTAAACCTGTTTGAAAGATGTATGCTATTTCTGGGTCAAAAATCTGAACTCAAATGTTCAGCAAGGAAAACTGACTGAGAATAGAAAACTGGAAATGCATTTAGATATAGGTTTAGATCATCTTTGTTCTTTTTAATCTATGGAAAAATACCAGCACTTCCTTCCACGAAACAGCTGTACTCAATGAAAGCATTGCTTTTAGCAACTTGTTAGCAATTGCTTTTTGTTAAGTCACCTTTCCTAAAAGCAGGGATGTGAATTGGGAGGGTTTATATTTGCATCCATTTTTAAGCTGTTTCCTCCTTGTAGAAGTATTAGGGCAGTCCACCCTATTTTATTTAGACAGTAATCCATACACAGTTACTCTGTAAGATCTGCAAAAACTTTGTTAAAAAATGAAACCCGCTGTCAGAAGGCTCATTGTGCTGAGTTCTGTGACTTCACTGGAGGTGTTGTAAAGTTCCGAGAATCAAAAAAGGGTGAAGGTCCATTGCTTTAGTTATATCTTCAGAGAAAATTACTGATTGCAAATAGAATAAAAGAAGTATATTTCATTTAACAGAAATCCCCAGAGAAGGGTGAAAAAATGAAGGGCTGTTTTAAGAAAGCAAATTCCTATTGTACTGTAGAGTTCGTCCTACATAAAATAAAGTTTTGTATTAGCATGTATATCTCTCACCACAGTACTCCTCATTCTGTAAACAGAAGATAGAATATTACTGCATCTAAATATGATTTAATTGGTTCAATTTATGATATATTTTTTATACTAAGTATGGTTCCATATCTTGATGAGCCCAGATGTAGTTGTGCTTGTGGTTTACAGCATCCCGTTGCTTGCATTTTATTATTTTTACAAAGCAAATGTCTATCAATCATAGAGATAAATTAGAAAAAACTGTGCAAACATGACACATTGCCAAGATTTTTCCAGCATGCTATATAATTATTAACCTGATTTTTACCACTGAAAGAAGCCATGAATTACAGATAGCATGGATGGAGTTAAATGCTTTTATATTAGATCTATTTTGCTTATACAGTATTCTATAGGTATGACCATACGATATAATTGAAGCTTTGTCAGCTCTGTAGCCTAGCAACAGATAATACTGTTAGGTTACTGAATTGCTCCTGGTTGACAAGTAGGGAGTATTTTTGTGTTTATCATGTTTGCTAATGATGGGATCCTTTCCAAAAGGCTTGTCTTAATCTTAATTAGAGTTTATCAGCAGAGGTCTGCATGACATTGTGCAGACACTGATTTCATAAATAATAAAAAGTGCAAGTGAAAAATTTGGCAGGAGAAGAAGATATTTAAGACCACTGATTCTTGTAAGAGCAGCATGAATTTCCAAAATGTAATCAAGTTTGAACTGTGACTCTATTCTTTATTATCAAAACTTGCAGTACACTCCACTGCAGTTTTGACAGCAATTATGAGTATGATTTATAAGCTTCCTGTTAGGAACCAGATCTGTTTGCACAAGAATCTTGATCATAAACATTACAAAGAACAGTAAGTCCACAGTTTTTCAGGGACATCAGGACCTTACTTTTTCCTTTGCATAGGAAGATATTCTTTTAATTTAAGGTTGTGTGTTTTGTTTTGTTTTGTTTTGTTTTGTTTTTTCAAAGCAGCAGGAACGTTTGCTGTGAAAGATGCAGATGAAGAATCCTGAAATAACCTTTCAATTTTGTAGATACTCTGAAGGTATCATATAGCTGCTTCAGTGCCTGATGTAATTCAATAAAGAATTTATGCCAATGCAATTGGAATGTAATTTTTTGCTCTAGCTTGCACAATATGATATTCTTTAATTTCCCAACTTTCTATGATAAATTCTTCATAAGGCTGGCAAGGGCCCACCTCTTAAGCCTGTCCAAGCCCCTCTGGTTGGCATTCCTTCCCTCTAGTGTGTCAACTGCACCACTCAGTTTGGTGTCATCTGCAAACTTTCTGAGGATGCACTCGATTCCACTGTCCATGTCATCTACAAAGATGCTAAATAACTCTGGTCCCAGCACTGATCCCTGAGGAATACCACTCATCACTGTCCTCCACTTGAACATTGAGCCTCTGACCACATCTCTCTGAGTGTGACCATACAGCCAATTCCTTATCCAGTGAGTGGTTTATCCATCAAATCAATTTTTCTCCAATTTGGTGACCAGGTTGTCATGTGAGACGGTGTCACAGAAGTGATACACTTCATTTTGAACTGCTGCAAGCATGCATCATTGGGAAATCATCTTACAATCTAATTTAACAATATATCATGTATAGTTGAAAGCACAGTCATATGTCATGATCACTTAAAGGCCCCATTTTCTATAGAGAGAAAATCATGAGAACCACAATGAAATACTCAGATTCGAATTACACTGAGCCAAAGGTTTATATTCAGTACAGGAGTGGGATTAAACTTCTGTAGCTCTGGTTTACCTTAATAAGCTAAGCTGGAGATTGCTGTGCTCCTGAAGCTGTCACCCATTCCATGTGGCTGTATGTGTTGTAGGTACAACAGCCTTGGTACTGTGTGAAGGCAGCAGAGCCCTCTGCCTGCCTCAGCTGTCCATTTCGTTTGCTGCTGGATGTGAGTCAACACCCTAAGGAGCTCCAGCACAAGGAGACTGAGTCAGCTTTTTAGTCTGATCCAGACTGATTACAGCTGGAGGCCCAGTAATCAACTACACTGTCATGTTTGTTTTTTTTTTTCCCTCCCCCAAGGGTACGACACGTCGAGCTGTTTGCTTGGATAGAGTCTCAGTTGGTTCTTCTGCATTGACTCATTTTTATTTTACTAAGGAATCCAGTGAATAATACAGTGTAGGAAAAGCTTTTATTCTATGATAAAATAAACAAACATGCTCATTATTTCATCCTGCATCTATAAGAAAAAGTGTGTATTAGTAATGGAAATCCTCTTTCCACTTAGAAAATAAACTCTGCTGTTTGCAGTGGGAAAGCCCAGTTTTGGGTTCTGAAATTGCAGTGTGTATCATGTTCTTTATCTGAGAGTCTAGTTAAGTATGCCTTAGGAAATGAGCCTGGTTCTCCCTTGAGCAGGTTTTATAACAGTTTAACTCCAAAGGCTTCTGTAGATTTACTCCTCACGTGTATGAGACAATGAGTCAGACTGCACTTTTCAGAAGTTTGAATTCCAGTTTGGTCATTAGAATTCTGCATCTGTAGACATTTATCTTCACACTTCATCTTTATATTCTCTAGAGGAAATTACTCGGATTTGCACCATTTAATGCTGTAATTTTTGGATGGTAGTGAACAAGATGCTTTGGTCCCATGACAGTAAATTTCGTATAGACTTTGGAGCCATCTCCAACTGCAGTATCACCAAAGAGTGAATACAAAGACACTTTTCTGCTTTGAAACTTTTACACCACTTTGAGCTCTGGAAGCCTAGCTTTACTTTTCCACTGAAACACACTGTCACTGATGGTGTTTTGTTTGCTCATCTTTGAAAGCTAATAGACTGGTTTAATTAATTGTCCAAGATTTCTCTAAAACAATGTCCTAATTCTTCCATTTAGCTGTGGCATATCATGCACTGTTGTTATCTCCCCTACCAGATTTTTGCAACAAGTTGTTTTAAAACTATAATCTCTTTGAGGGGAAAAAAAATGAAGTGCAGTTGAAAAGGCAGTTATGCCGAAAGATAAACAGAGCAATATTACTTATCAAAACGAGTACAGTTTTTGCTTGCCTAATGAATACAACATATAGCTTTTTCTATATATACAAAACCTGAGGAAAAAAAAAGCTTTATAACATATAAAGTATGCAACATTATTTCAGGCATAACTGTATTGGATATGTATCTAGGCCTGAGAGTGTAGATAACACAATATAAGTGCTTTGCCTGTCTAAACATGTTAAATAAATGAGCATTCACTATCACATTCAAATACATTAGTAGATGTACTCGCATAGTTAATTTTCCCTTTAATGCACTACACGTGACATTTGCAGCACAGAACTATGGTGTATCTTACTGTCTGATGAAAGTTCTTCCACCTCCCTCCCCTTTTAAACAAACCTTTATTTGAATAAGCCTTTATGAAACAGATCTTTGGCATATCTTCTTTTCAGGAAGTTCAGTCAGTGTAAGCAAAGATAAAGCAGTCATGTTACGAGGAATATTACATAAGGGAAGATTTTTTTAGTGAAAGATGGTGGCAAGCATAAGGGAAGGGAAGAACACCCTTAAGAGGAAATCTGATGTCTTTCTTGCAGCTTTTTGGTTGTATTATGCTGTGATTTGATAGTCAAAGCAAAACAAAATGAAAGTTATAACAAAATACACAGGATATTTGTTGAAAAGTAATGTGCCATGTAAGCAGAATAGTGCCATATAAGATACATTTTCACCTTGATTTTTATAATGCTGAAATGCATAATCATGCTGCAAATCATCAGGAAAAGTATCCCAAAATTGCTTTTCTTTTACATTGAAAAATCTCAAAGGAAGATGGTAAATTTAAGTTTGTTTGCCTCTTTCTATTATACAAACCTTCAATATTAAGGGGGAACAACAACAACAAAAACAACACGAAAAGATATGGCAGTGGTGTTTTATGTTCTGGAATCTGATACCATCAATTAAATCTTTCTTCTTTTATGTTTCCTGTAGGAGGGCAGCTCTGGTGTACCACAACCAAGGCCATCTCAGAGGGTGAAGAGCTGATTGCCTTTGTTGTGGATTTTGACTCAAGGCTGCAAGCTGCTAGTCAGATGTCTCTCACAGAAGGGATGTATCCTGCCCGCCTACTTGACTCAATACAATTACTCCCTCAACAGGCTGCAATGGCATCTATTTTGCCTACAGCTATTGTGAACAGTAAGTGTTGAATGTTATTTCTGGCTTTGTTTAAAAAGAGCAGTATTTTAAAGAATACATGAAGAACTAATACAATAACAGTGAATTCAAGACCATAGAAACCACATAACTTCAGACACACAGCCCAAAGCCTGTGTTGGATCCTGCATCATCTCAGATGCACTCACAGACACAAAAGGAAGAAGAAAAGTTCTTTGGCAGCTGAGCTCACCTAGAGTATCTGACCTGCCCTCGTATGACAGTCCTGTGATCTGTTCTCAGAGGTGGCAGAATGAGAAACTGTTTAAAAAGCAGATAAGATAGGCCTGGTAACTCTCAAAGTCCAGCCTTGGCTTCTCTAGTCAGCTTGTTGCTTACTATTGCAGCATAATTCACTATAATCAATGGATTGGAATAGGTCTTTCCAGTTTCAAAATCCAACAGCCATCATTACTTACAGCATCCCTGATTTATTGTGGTATCTTTGTTCAGTGTTGCTACCCAAGAATGTTTTTAAGTCCTCTGGACATTAACTGACCGTATCATGGACAAAACATAGTATGTAATTAAGTGCTGTCTTAACAGAGGAGATACATTAGCACACAATGAGTGAGTTCCTGAGCTGGCACAGTTCAGCTTGGAAGTTCTGGTTATTAAATTTCATTTATTTAACTTCTCCTTATTACTGCTTTTTACTTTTCTATAGCCTTTGTGCCTCCTGCTCCTCACCAAGTGCTTTTTAAACATTAAGTGTTAACATAATCCCCACCAATAATCATTTAGACCTATTGCATGTAGCTTTCAGTTATTTTTCTTTAAGTCTGTCCATGTAGACCCTGTATCATAACACTTTCCTGTGCTTCCTGTGCTTTGCAAGTACTGTGATTAGAGACAGTGAACTACTGAACACAGTATTTCAAATGTGAGTGATCCTGAGTCCTACAGATGCATGCTTTGCCACTCAGGTTCACACTGAACAGTACTGTCTTGAGAAGTCACCCCTTCTTCAAGATTCTCAGATGGGACTAAACAAAATATCTGTGGTGGCATCTTTTGAGCCATCTGAGTCTTCCCTTTCAGAGACTGAGTTGGCAACAAATTCAATCACTTTAGGCAGAGATGTTCATTTTTACCCTAGGAATGTGGCTGATGTTAGATAATATCTCTATTCACAGAATAATTGACATTGTACAGGATCCTTCCAAAAGGAGGTGTTAGGAGCCCTTTTGATGGACCAACAAATTAACATTGTTTATAGCCAAGAGCTGCAGGGGAACCACCAGGGAAGGAGTTATGTAGTGCAGAGGGCAAAGACTCATTTGCAGTGCTGGAAATGAGGATATGATTTTGTGCAAATTCACACAAGGCTCAGTGGGGCTTTGGAATGGTGCTTTCTACAGCTTTCTACAGCACTGAACTTCTGTAAGCACCTTTGTTGCCCTTACTGCCTTCTACAGAGCCCTGGAAAGCAACACTGATGATTGCTACCTCTGCTGCTGGGAGGAATCTATGTACATTTATTGTGGATCAGCTCTTGCCATGCATGCTCAGCAGTAACTCATGGTAACCTCAGTAGACTTAACTCCTATAGCTCTAAAGCAAGTAAATATCTCTGTTCAGAACTTTCTGCCTCTGCCTCTTCCTCTGACCAGGCTGTGTTTTCACATTTCCACGCTGAGATGATGAAATTCAGTTTCTTCACTAAGTCTCAAGTCAGGCATAGGTTCAACATTATGCTGAATGCACAACTAGTTCTGCAGTGAGGCATCTGAGATTCTATTTTCAGATCTCTAAACAAAAACCAATTTCCATAAAAAAAAAAAAAAAGTGAATGTTGTGGAATTCTATCATGTTCTTTTCTTTTTAAACGTTTCTTAAAATTTCCTGTTTAAAATTCAGAATATCACCTAGGCTTGTTCAGCTCGAACTTGAATGTTTTGTCTTCTGAACTGATCTAATGAAATATTTTGAAAGTATCTCATGAAACAAATTGAAATATTTTGCTTTTGAAGAATTTAAACATTAAGTCAGAGTGACCTTCTATTTTTCATTGCTTCTGGGAAGCAATAGCATTAGATCCTTTTCCTGTATGGTATTCTCTCTGGAATTTCACTCACAGGAAATAAAGATAGTTGGAGACAAATTCTTTAAGATAATCAGAAAGCTCAATTCTTTGATGGAATCCAGTCAAATTAATTCAAAGTGGACATTCTTGCTAGTAATCAGAATTTGCTAATTTTGAGTTTAGGACTTTCTGTTCTAAGGAAGCCTCAGTGATTCAACTTGTTTTAACTATTTGAAGCCAAAAACAAATGGTGGAATGTCAGCCTTCACATGAGATGGACATTTCAAATGCTGTGAGGTGTATCAGTAATGTTTTAACAGTTGTATGTTAAATACTAACAGCTCCGTTAAGTGGTTGTGCCTTAAAGTCACAGTTATTCAGTGGAAGATGGAAAAGTAGAAATCAGTAGTGGTGAAAATACTTTACAGAAATTCATGAGGATAGAAATAGGTAAGCATTAACAGTTGCAATCAGAGAATCAAACTGGGCAAAGTAATTTTTGGCTGCTTTTGCAGAGATTTAACAAAAAAAAGGACTCATTCATTTCATTGGTTGGCGTCTTCAACTTTGTCTGCCCAAAAGAACTGGAACAGAGCAGTATTTTCAATACTTGAAATTAAACACGATAGTGAACTACATCATTAGCTCCCTGTGTTTTAGTAGATCAAGGTCAAAACTTTCGAAGGTGGAAGTGTCAAGGAAAGTAGGAATTTTCAGAGCAGCCAACTGCTCTTTAAGGCTAAATCAAAATCACAGGTAGCTTTTTGTGGGAGAGATAATAGTGAGAGTTTTGATGTTGACCAAAATGGCTCTATTTTGATGTTGACTGCAGTTGGTCATGTGGCACAGTCTGGCCATACTCATACTTTTATCCTCTCCTATTCCCAAAAACAAGAGAGATGCATCATCCAGAACTGCTGCAGGGAGTAATGCATGGCTTATGGTAACTCCCAAACTGCATCCAGGAATGGGAAAACGTTAATTGACTTAAGCCAAAACTATGGTAGGAACCATCCTCATGTTTTAACAATATAAAAAAGAAGCACCAGTGCTCCAGGCTGGACCCTGTCTCTCTTTGCTTCATTAGTATAGATATACCCTAAAAGGGTAGGATTTCTCCCTTGTTCTTACTGATAGGATAACTAGTTAAGCTTTTGTAAAGATGAAACAGGTCTTTTATCTTTTACAGACAAATACACAAAATATTCTGTGTGGGTACCCTTCTGACAGGATATTAACAACTATATGTCTGTCAGTTTTGTGTAAATACACAGCATTCTTTATCACTCTTCATGTGAATAAAGTATGTAGCCTCCAGTGCATGATCAACCTATCTACTCCCTCTGCTGCTGGGAAGCACTCTGTGCAACCTCTCTATTGTCTTCCCCTCAGAGAGGATGCTGGCACTTCAGGATAAAAGAGAATGAGAAACTGCATTATTCTCAGCAAATAACTCTTTTGAATTGCAGAACTGGAACAGTTACAGTTTATCAACAATAAGAGGAAAAAATACATTGGGAATTTTAACTTCTAGCTTTAATAACAAGAACCCAGAAAATAAACATTCTGTTTAGTATAACACTACATTAAATGTTTCAGGACCTAAAAGAAACTTAATCTAGTCTGGCCTCTAGGTCATCAAAGCAACAGGATTTTACAGCAATAAATGAATAAACATTGTAATAGCATTCATTCTTTTCCAATTAGCACTCAAAAATTTCTAGGCTGACTTATATAGGCTCACACAAAAAGCATGATTAACAGAAATCACATGTTGAGTGATGAAGTATAGGAAATACAGCTTATTTTTGAATCGGTACTGAATATTCACATTATACAACTACACTTTTAAATAATTAAGTGCCCAAAACATCTAGCTTAGTTAATATTAATTATTATTAAATTTATATTTTAAAAGAAACTATTGTCTTCCACATCCAGCAACTGACATTTTAATAAACTAGTGGCTCTGTTTTAAGTATTTTATTAAATAAGCATGTCTTTAGTGGGGAAGCAAATTAATCCTGCTGTGTTAATTGGCTGGCACTGCATGCGCCGTGGCTAACCTGCACCTGGTTGTATTTGCTTGCAGAGGACATATTCCCTTGTAAATCCTGCGGCATTTGGTATCGAAGTGAGCGGAATCTGCAGGCCCACCTTATGTACTACTGCAGTGGGAGACAAAGAGAGGGGCCTCAGCTGTCAGAGGAGAGTGAAGATAACACTCAACAGATATCCAGTGTCTGCCCCTTTCCACAGTGCACCAAAAGTTTTTCTAACGCAAGAGCTCTGGAAATGCACCTAAATTCTCACAGTGGTAAGTGCCATATTTTGCTGTATCACCTCCTAGATTAACCTATTTGTAGAATTACTCCCTATAAATATGCAGTTGATCAAAGTATCTCCACCTATATTCTGCACCCAACAATTCTCTCAGGTGTAATTTCCCTGTCATACTAATCCTCTTTTACATGCTGTCCAGCTCTTAATGTGTATATGCACACACACAGGTAGCATTTCTTTACTAGCAAAGGTAAGCTCAGGAATCCAAAACAGTTAGACTGCTGATGCTTGTTTTCTGAGTGAATTGATCGATTACTTCAGGATTTCTTTCACCAAATGTGAATCTCCTAGATCTCAGTCTTTACCTACCCTCTTTTGAATTGAGAGAGGCAATACCACATTCCTTATGAAATAAGACCTTGGGGTCCTATAGTAGGCTTCTGATTTCAAGGCAAGAGGCTTTATGGAGTAAGATTAGCAACTCTTTGTATGCTTTTCTCACAGCATTTATTTCATAAACACTTTCTTATTTCATAAAAATATTTATTTTCCTCCATACAAATGCAAAATGGGGATATTATTTTCTTTCTCCATGTTGCTGAAATGATAATACTAGATTAATGAAAAGTAGGACTACTAAATTCTTGAGATTAAAAATCTGGGACTCAGCAGGAGTCTTATCTCCCTGAAGGTCCTTTGACTGTGTTGCTTGAATTTGTTTTGAATTAGGTCTGGGACTGCAAGCTTCGAATCTGCAGAACATTTTGCTTTGGAGTTTCAATTTGCACAAAAAAAAATCTGTAAATAAGAGAGACTTCAATGTCAGGATTGGGTATCTTGCTTTTCTTGTGTACAGAGGTGTGTCTGGACAGAAACATGGGCCCAACAGAGCATTACAATTGTCCTGTTAAATATGTGAAATACAAGTGATGGTAATACATGCTTTATTCACAGAAGAAGTCCTGGCTCAGCTTCAGTAGTAGAACTCATGGAGAAGTGGAAGTCTGCTGTATGGACTTAGAGAGATGAAAAATGATACTTGGGCAGCAATTACAAATCTGGAAGGCATCATTAGTTGTGGCTTTTTAGCTTTTTTTTTCTCTAGAGATATCATAGAGATCCTTCTCAAATTATGATTTCCTTATTAGAAAAGAAATGCCTAGGGGATTTTAGAAGGTATTTTTCAGTTTACAGAAGTTAGATAAATTACCATACCACCTCAACTCTGTCCCACTGTATGTAAATTAGTATTTAACCTGAAAGTTTAGCTCAAGAGACACAAAATCTGATATTCAGAGTTGCTAATCAGTGGATAATCACATAGAAGTCAGAGTCCCAGATCATGTTTTGGCTTTTGCTTTAGTGCCTTGGAGGAGTTTGGTATCTCTAAGAATAGGATTAGAAGAGTGAAAAACTTCCTGATGTAGACAACACAAATAACAACCATTCTTTTAGAGGTCAGGTCTTCTCGTGCTTCTAGATCTTAACTTTGAATATTAGGCTGTTGCTGTTTCTCTCTTGCCTAGCAAACATTTCAGTGCTCAGTGAGCAGTGGAACAATTTCAACAAGAGTGAGTGAACATAGACCAGAGTCTTACAGCCTAATAACAAAAAACAAATAGTTTTTGTTGTGAACAAGTTGACTTCTCCTCATACAGAGAGGAATTCTGATGGGTTTGCTTCAGCTTCTGTAACTGGTCCCACTGAAGTGGAAGGTCTGTAGAGATACTTCACGATGATTGCATTACGTAGCTTGGAAGCATATGAAGCACTATCATTCTGCAGTGGAGGAGCTAAAGCTTCTTATGTCCTCCTGGTGAAAAAGTATTTCACAGGGAACAAGCGCTAATTAAAGTTCTGTGTATCTCCTCTGCTCAGTTAAGTCCTAGGAGGCCCAGATTATTTCAAATTCTGAGTGTATCTCACAGATGTGAGAGTCACTGATGCTAGTAGGTCTGACAGAATGACTTCACACAGATTGAACCACAGTGTTCTTACAGTGTTATATAATTCCACAGCAAGGCATGTGCTTGTATGTGTACACAGAACAAATATCCATGTTTCATTTCACTTTCATTAGTTCTTTCCAATGAGCATAGCTCTCTATCCTGTTCCCACACCATACCCAATTTGTGTAAGCAAAAAGTTGAGCATCAGTAATACTCAAACTTCTACTCTGTCTGATTTTCAGCCATTCTAAGTTTGAGGACTGAACCTCAAAAATGCTATATAACCACCCTGATTTTCCTGACCTTGATGTACTTTCTGGGCATTCAGAATATCCAGTGACTGTTTATGGGGAACGTTATGTCTTCTCAGTTTGAACTGTAATTTTGAAGACCTTTTCATTTACAATAAGTCTTGTCTATTTTTATCCTTTCCCTTGTTTGTTCTTTCCCTTCATCTCTGCTGAGTGCACACAGACACTAAGGCTCTCCACAGCAGAGTATAAGTCTGGAAATGTCCTCCATCTGTCTGAGGAAATAAATTCTGAACCAATTCAAGTATTTTCAGAGTGACTAATAATTATGCAAGATTCCTATCAGAAGAAAATTAGTTGTTATCACCATGTTTGTACCTTCTGTGCAAGTGATTTTCCTGTTTACTTTCTGAAGGGGAAAATGGTCATTTTAACTTGTATTTCATTTATCTTTTCTATAGGAGTGAAAATGGAGGAATTTCTCCCTCCCGGTGCTAGCCTGAAATGCACAGTTTGTACTTACACTGCAGACTCTGTGATTAACTTTCATCAGCACCTGTTCTCGCATCTTACTCAAGCTGCCTTCCGATGCAATCACTGCCATTTCGGCTTCCAAACTCAGAGGGAGCTACTGCAGCACCAAGAATTACATGTCTCTGGCAACAAAATTCAGAGAGAAAGTGACATTGAACACTCTCCAAGTGGAAATGAAGAAGGTTTACAGCCAGCAACGGACCTGTTAAGCAGAAATGATGTTCCCCAGGGCCAAAAGACCATGCAGACTAAAGATGCAAGTTCTGATACAGAACTTGATAAATGTGAAAAAAAGGGCCCACTTTTTCTTCCAAACCAGAGGCCAGAAACCCAACCTGCAACAAATAAGCAAAGTTTTTCATATACTAAAATAAAATCTGAACCGTCTAGTCCTAGACTTGCCTCATCGCCAGTTCAGCCTAATATTGCTCCTTCTTTCCCAATGGGACCTTTTCTTTCACAATTTGCTTTTCCCCAGGACATCACTGTGGTTCCTCAGGCTTCAGAAATATTAGCCAAAATGTCTGAACTTGTCCACCGACGGCTGAGGCATGGAAGCAGCAATTATCCTCCAGTAATTTACAGTCCTCTGATGCCCAAAGGGGCTACATGTTTTGAGTGTAACATAACATTCAATAATTTGGACAACTACTTGGTACACAAAAAGCATTACTGCAGTAGTCGATGGCAGCAGATGGCAAAGTCACCAGACTTTTCCAGTGTTCCAGAGAAAATGCCAGAAGCTGTAAGTCCCAGTAATGGTCAGAGCTCTATAAGCATCCTGAATACAGCTCCTCACGCATCAGATCCAGAGAATCAGCTTCTGCAGACATCTTGCATAAACTCTTCAAATGTTTTAGATTTGATTGGGCCAAACAATAAAGGTCATGACAAAGACTTTACAGCACAAGCTAAGAAGCTATCGGCTGCAAGCAATGGCGATGAGAAGATAAATGGAAAACCTTCAGATGTGAAGAATCCCAATAATCCTTTAGTAGAAGGAGAAAGTGATCCTAATAAGACTACATGTGAAGCATGTAATATTACTTTCAGCAGACATGAAACGTACATGGTCCACAAGCAGTATTACTGTGCCACACGCCACGATCCCCCACTGAAGAGGTCGGCTTCCAACAAAGTGCCTGCCATGCAGAGAACAATGCGTACACGGAAGCGAAGGAAGATGTATGAGATGTGTCTGCCAGAGCAAGAGCAAAGGCCACCACTAGTTCAACAGAGATTTTTAGAAGTGACTAATCTTGGCAATCCTTGTACATCTACTCAAGAGTCAACAGAGAGCCTTGGAGAATGTTACCATCCACGATGTGATATATTTCCAGGAATAGTGTCAAAGCATCTGGAAACATCACTGTCTATCAACAAGTGTGTTCCAGTTTCAAAGGGTGATACTCCCCACTCTACTGTATCTTGCTTGGAGATGGATGTGCCGATAGATCTCAGTAAAAAATGCTTACCCCAGTCAGAGAGGACATCGACCTCTCCCAAAAGGCTGCTGGACTACCATGAGTGCACAGTATGCAAGATCAGTTTTAACAAGGTGGAGAACTACCTGGCTCATAAGCAGAATTTTTGCCCTGTCACTGCCCATCAGCGTAATGACCTGGGACAGCTTGACAGTAAGGTGTTTCAAAACCCAGAAAGTGAAAGAAACAGCCCAGATGTCAGTTATGAAAGAAGCATAATCAAATGTGAGAAAAATGGAAACTCAAAACAGCCCTCTCCTAATGGAAACTTATTTTCCACACACTTAGCAACTCTTCAAGGACTGAAAGTCTTTAGTGAAGCAGCCCAGCTTATTGCTACAAAAGAAGAAAACAAACATTTGTTTCTTCCACAATGCCTTTACCCTGGAGCAATAAAGAAAGCTAAAGGAGCAGATCAGCTTTCTCCATACTATGGAATAAAGCCAAGCGATTACATTTCTGGTTCTCTCATCATTCATAATACTGATTTAGATCAAAGCACAAATACAGAAAGTGAATCTCCTAAAGGTCAGGCTCCTTCAAATGGCTGTGCTGTGCAGAAGAAAGAGTCTCTTCCACTATTGCCAAAAAACAGAGGCATGGTAATAGTTAATGGGGGACTGAAACAGGAGGAAAGACCTGCAGCAAACCCACAACAGGAGAACATTTCCCAGAATCCTTCCCATGAAGATGGGCACAAGTCTCCTTCTTGGATCTCTGAGAATCCCTTAACTGCAAATGAAAATGTCTCTCCAGCAGTTCCTACAGCAGAAGAACAGTTATCTAGTATAGCTAAAGGAGTGAATGGGTCTAGCCAGGCCCCAAGCAGTGGAAAGTATTGCCGACTGTGTGACATCCAGTTCAACAATCTTTCAAACTTTATAACTCATAAGAAGTTTTACTGCTCGTCACATGCAGCAGAACATGTCAAATGAAACAATTGGTCACCTTTGGTACCTGTGTTTAGCATATTGTTCCATACAGTCTAAAGAAAGCTGTTTGAATTACATCTGGACAATCAGGAGGTTTCACTATTGCTGAGTTGAAGACTTAAAGGTGTAATTTCATTACAGTCCATTAGTAAAGTGTATTATTGGTGCCATTTTCAAAAATATTTATTTATTTTACCAGCAGTATTCATAGCTGTAGTTATGTTATTTTTTATTTAAAAACTTTATATTAAAGTCATTTGTAATGTTATTGTATAGTTATCGTGTAGCACATATGGTTTGCACTGTATAGTAGATTTTAAAGAAAATAGTCACAAACAATACAGAAAAGCATTTTAGAAATAGCTTCAAAAGCACTTGTGTATCCTGATTTTTTTTTTCTTATATGCTGTTGCAGATATGTATGTATATGCTAAAATATAACTTGCAAAGAAGTTTCAACTATGCTGTAAAGTTCGCCTTAAAATTTCAATTTTTTGAACAATTGGGCTCGGTTTGCACTTTATATTTTAGCAGATACAGTACCTTAGTCATTAGGCTTTGCATTTGTATGTAGCAGTATGTTTCTGTCCACTTTCTTAATCTGAAACGTACGTTAAATGAAGATGGCAATTCTTTTCTTGTATAGTACTTGTATTTTCTTTCGCTGATGCATCTCTGTCTCAATTTTTAAACCTTTGCTGTTAAATGCAATACTTTATAAAGAATGAACAAAATTACTGGAAGCAGTATTGTAAGTAATGAGGTCATACCAATCAGTTTTATCTCTTGAAAGGCACATTCTAAAACAAAACCCTAAACTCAATGCTGCAATTATGAATCTAATTCATATATAAGATATATTTAAATATAAGAGTAGCAATACTGCAACTGGTGATCACAAAGATAATGTTCTACTTCTGATAGAAATAATTTCTCAACAAATGTTGTTACTATGCATGTATATGGATGGAATAAAATTCCAGATCATTGGAGATGTTTGGCAGTAATTTCTTCAAATTTCTTTTTTTTATTTATTCTTTTTTTTTTTTATGTTTTTGTTGTTGTTTTGTTCTCTTTTTAAAAGAGAAGGATTCAGAGCTCACAAACTGTAAATAATCTCTTAGGAATAGATTAACATAGTCCCATTTTCAATGTATCAAATATGTTGGATAATAAGTCTTACTAAAGATTTACAAACTCAAGCAGAGTAAAATAGACCAATCATAAAATAAAATAGAGAATTATCAATTAAACATTTATTAGAAAATATCATAGCAGTATATCTAAGACCTCACAGTATTTAAGATGGTACATTTTGGCCTTTTGCTGGCAAACATTATTTTCAAATCTTCATCATACAAAATTGGTTTAAAGAACCAAATGATTACATACAGATACATCTGCATTGAGCTGATTCTAAAATATTCATATGTACAGACAAAGCTTTTAGATGCACTCAGTCTGAAAGCCACAGGTGGTACAATTTACAATCACTAAACTCTAGGATATGTCTACACCATGAGAAAGTGAAGGAGAATATCAGGGCTGAAGGGAGTACCCAGCTGAAAAGTGGTGCCAAAAGGGAAAATCATTACTATGAACATTTCTGTTCAGGAAGTGTTGAGGGTACCTGATTTGTTGCAGAAATAACTTAAAGACAGTCATGATGTATTATGTTCTTCCCCCTTGCAAGTCCAATTGCTCTCAAAACACAGAGTATACCTGGTTTTCTCTCTTCACAACCATTTGGTTGAATGGTCCCATTTTTAAAAGTTCAAAACAAATACAGTCTGTTCATCTGCAGGTATGGTGTTACTGAATTTTGCAAACATTTTACACATTTTTCTCACTTCACTGGAGCATCCAACAGCTCTGACACATGCTAAATCCCAAAGTTATGTCATCACACTCTCTGAAAGTAAAACCTTTCATTACTTGCCAGACATTAGCTGTGAGTAACATAGAGCTGCTATGAACAAGTCCAGAATTCCTCACACGGGGTGGTGATAATTTCTTGGTACAGGCATTAAGGGAGCTGACTAAGAAAAGTTCCTTCCTACATTTGCTGCTTGTAAACAGAAAAGTTCTCATGGGAGAAGTGGCAATTGGTGGTCATCCCAGTCATGGCAACCATAACGCAGTCAAGTATAAAATCTTTGATGATAGGAAGAAAACTGCCACCAAAACTGCAGCTCTGGATATGGAGAAAGCAGACTTCAGGCTGCTCAAGGAACTAGTTAGAAAGGTCCTCTGCAAAACTGATTTTGAAGTCATGGAGATACATCAGTGCTGATCACTTTTTCATTTCCAGTTGGGTGCTGGAACAGCATCCTCAGGGTAGTGGTCACAGCCCCACACTGCCTGAGATCAAGAAACATTTGGACAGACAGCTCTGTCCAGTTGCTTCTTGAACTCAGGCAAGCTCAGTGCTCAGTGCCATGACCCCTTCCCTGAGGAGTCTGTTCCAGTGCCCAGGCACCCTCTCAGTGACAAACATTTTCCTGGTACCCAACCTGAATGAGGTAGTCACATCCCAAACATAGATGCATAAGGTGATTGTTCCCTTGTACAATAATGCTGTACCATTAAGAAATATATATTAAAAAAAAAAAAAAAAAAAGTATAAATTTTAAAGAACATCAAAGTTACAGCTATCATCAACTGAGATGGAGCAGGGCCAATTTATTTTTCTGAGTGGACATAGGCTGTGAACTAAAATCCACTCTAAAACTGGGCTGAGTTGGAGCTCTGGTCAACTGGAAAACATGGCTTGAAGAAAATCATGTGGAGAATACAATGGAAGAGCAATGATGTGGGAGCAAAGAAGATAAGGAGAAAGGGCATAATCACTTTGTTAATCTGAAGAGTGTAATGTGGGTACTCTGCTGGCTGCAGAAGGCAGCAACTACAAGGCACAAGTACTATAAAAATTCAATATTTTTTAAGAGGCCTGCAGAGAGTGGCAAAAATACTGACGAGACAAAATCTTTGGACAGGCATTCCAAAATGCTGAATATTGCTGATATAATGATTCTGGCACTTATTGCTTCCTTTTCCTGAAGGCTGACACTTAGGAAGGGAATTACATTTCTCCCAGCTTGCCAGATCATCTTCAAAGGTGAGGCACTGGGCTACCAGAAGCTGTAAGAAAAGACACCTCAGACAACAGATGAGTCTAACCCTATTGCAAATATAGAAGTCAGATACTCAAACTTCAGCTGTTTCAAAATATGAGCATATCTGATCCTCTCAACTGAAGTCTTGTGCATAGGTCACTGACAATGCTTTGAGTCCAGATCCTTTAGAGCCATAGCAAAATTAATTAGAATGAATTAGAATAATAGTAGTGGTGTTTTGTATGGAGTGAAATAGAGTGTGGGGCAGGGAGGTGGGCAGAAAATCTGCACTTGTCCAATTAACTATTCTTCATAATATGAAGGTACATGATAAATGAATTGTTAACTACAAGCATGGGACAAGAACTGTTGTACTTTGGTAAATTGAAAGCCTTAATTCTGATGTTTGCAGCTTCTAAATACATGTTTCTCCTACTCCATCCCCACACATATGTGTAAAACATATACAGAGAGATCAACAACTCCAAAAGAGGGCAAGAAGCTATAAAAATAAAAAGTTAGATCAAGCAGATTAATGAGTTGATTAGACAAAGCTGTATAGTTACTCATTTCCTCCAGTTAAGCCTCTTTGTTAGGGCTCTTACATCCCTCCTCATGTCTTGAAATTCACTCCTCTCTAAATGTTAGGCACCTTACTTGGAAACCTGGTTAGTTGTCTGGCCTTGCATCAAAAGTCTTCCTTGTGGGAGAACTCCATGAACATATGGCATGGACACGACTGATAATTTTAATGCTCACTTTTTACAAATAACCTAATATTCATCCAGCAAGTGCCAATTCATTGGGCATGGGAGCGTTAACTAGCTCCCATGCTACCAGGACAATCCCAACATTTTTGCAAGGACAGCTATGGGGATGGAAGGGAGTCAGCATTACTGCTTGTGCCCTCCAACCTATATTACTCTGAAAAACATGGTGAAAGTCATTGAACCAAGAGAGGAAGAGACTAGGGACTTTAAGATTTGCAACATGTGAAGAAGGGATTTGAGGATTCTGTGTTCATGGTGGTTTATAACATTTTACAATGAGCAGGCATTGGGAAAACATTGTTCTATCAGCAACAGATGCTTATCTTCAGTGTTACAAATCTTGATGTGCAGTATGCTTTCATGAATTCTTTCAGAAATACCCATCTTTTTATGAGAAATGTCTTTTCTGAAAGGGTAATTTGGATTTTAGCTCAAAAGAAAAAAGTTTGGCAAAGTTTACAGAAGTTTTTAATATATTTGTGTACTATATATGAAGCATCAGTAAAATACATCCAAATCCTTCATCTCAGTTTATGGAAGTAAATGTTACAACTACATGAGAAATGTTGACATGATGTCTCTTTTTTATTATGCTGGCTGATGCCAGTGTCCCTTTGCGACAGCCACTTCACAGAAGAGGAAATAGATGGTTGATGGTTGGACTGGATGATCTTTTAGGTCTTTTCCAACCTTGATAATTCTGTGATTCTGTGATTCTGTGAAATAGGCTGTGCTCTGTGGGAATGTCCCCCTTAAATAACATTTTTTTTCCTTCCCTATACATCAAAAGATATCATAGATTATATCTGCAATATGAGATGCGATACTGACATTCACAAAAAAAAAATAATATCAAATATTCAGCTTGCAGATATCTGTCATACTACTCCAATACAAAATTGCTGTGCATACTTGCCAGCCATTTATTATATAAAGTGATAATATTAATTTTTGCATTTAATTTCAGATCATGATAAACACAATACCTATAATCAGCAAGTTAAAAAGCATTCATTGTTAGATAATAAAGGCAGCAGTTTTCTTTCCCAAAGAGCAGAATTCCAAACTTTTCATATCTTCAGATAAGATTAAAGTAAAAAAAAAATAAAAAAAAAAAAGTGATATGTGCAACTTTGTCCAGTGACACTCATAAGCCATTACTCTGGGCTTGGGATAATCCTGTTGTTAATTCTTTGCCAGTATGTAGAAGCACAGTTCAAGCATCTTCTTGCAATGTTCAGAAGCAGAAGTAGAATGTGAGATATGATGCAGGCTCAGATAAAACTAAATGACTTGTTTCATTATAGTAAACATTTTGATGCAAAATGCAGCATTCTGAAAACATGCATTATCCTGCTATCTGATGTTCTTTTATCTGATGTTCTTTTAGAAAGTGATATGAGGTAAAGTTAATACTCTGCTGAGTACCAAAACCTCTTCTCTGTGGAGTATTACCACAGCCGTTAGCAAATCACTCATAAAAATGCAGGTCAGGCATTCGGAACCTACATCTAATACTAACAGAAGTCCCATATAAATGAATTATGGAATTGCTCACTCCGGTTGCAGTGTCTAGGAGTAGATAAAAGGGAATATGTCTCTGCGACCTTTATACAGTTTTCCCTGCATTTATACACTATGCAATACAGCTTCTGCTGAATGTGATACCAGTAGCTGCAGAGTAGGGGTCATTAGTTCCTTAAAATTACAGGGAAAACATTGAGAGATGGAGACATGTCCAAGAAGTCTTTGTATGGCTAAGACAGTATCTCCCAGGATGAAGACTCCATGGCCTCTCTTGGAAGCATCTCCAAAGTTGTTCCATGTTTAAAGACAGTAGAATTTAGAGCCAGTATTCATAGTTTCAGTGGGTTCTGTCATATTCTGTCTCCCAGCAAGCTATAAAGTCCGTTTTCACTTCCCAGTTCCAGTGTTCTGTTTTTTCTACTGGTGTTTCTTTTCTCTTTTCCCTTTTTTACTTTCCCTTTACACACTATTCTCCTGCTTATCTTCAGTCAAGCCTGCTACTCCATTGCACCCAATCCCCAAGAAAACAAAGAGAAAGGTAAGAAATCCCCCCAGAACAACACCAGAAAAGTAAAAGCAAGGTTCACCACCAGATGTTACTCTGATCATCATGGGCACGGATTGTAAGGCTCCCTCCAACCTCATTTGAATCGAATTCCTATGTTGATTGTAATAAACTGTAGAAATCCCCATGAAGTAGGTTACAACCCTAACTTGTAAAGCTGATAGTCATCTCCACATCTCTCCAGTTCCCAGATTCAGCTTGGCTGAAAGTGGATTTGTAAGAAAAATAAGCAAGGTGAGAAAAACTTTCAGGTCTGAATCTTGATAAATTTGGAAATGTTTGTATTTAAATTCAAATTAGGACCTGAGCTGATCATTGTTATGATATATAAAGAGCTATGTGACAAAATGTATAAGCATGGTTTGGGAGAAGGGCAGTTTTGTATATGAGTGTTCATCAAGAAAAACAAACCCCATTTTGTCCATATGTAAATTTACTCAGAAGCAGTTATTTGGGAGATGTGCGTCAAAACCAAGAATGATAAAATCAGCAAACAAATCATCAGGAATATAGACTTCAGTTTTGGTTTTGAATAATATATTTGCAACTTTTTGAAAGGCCAGTTATTTCATAAATTCCATTAAAGAAGTTGAAATTCCCATCTAGAGAGAGTCTTCCACCAACGGAATTACTCCATTGAGCTGTGTGTAAGAGCATGACCAGTGTTTGCTCCACATAGGATTTAAGTTTTCCCCTTGCTGTTGCTCTTGGAGCACAGGATTACCCACAGCAAAGGGACATTATGTAACACTAGTACTGATGTATGTGACACCACTTTTTGTGGTACATCTTAAAAATCCACTGCTTGGGAACCAGTATACACCTACAGACATTTATTTCAGTGTCTACTCAGGCCTGTTTGCACAGCTCATTATGCCCCCTCTGTCTAGTGGACTCTTAGATAAGCGGAGAGTGGGTACACAGAAGTGACATCTCCCATCACTGCATCAACACAGTCTGCTACTTCCAACACTTTAAATCCCCCTCAGACAATCTAAGATATGCCTCTTCTTATATTGTCTGAGGGCAACTGCTCCTCATTCTCAGCAATGATATCTTTGGCAGATTTGAATTCTGATGATTTGAATGCTGCTTCAGCTGCAGCAATACAGAAAAGGCTTCCTCACATTTCAGGAACATTCCCTTGCCATTTTGAAGGGCAGATGAACCTGTTTTTATAGTTCCATCATTTTGTTCTTCTCAAAAATTTAAAAAATGTGCTCTATGAATGTATGGAGCTGCTCTGAGACATAAAAAGGACTTCCTAAGACCCTTTGAGTGTCTCCTCAAAGAACAGTTGTTCAATCAGGAAATGTAAGGTCAGATTCACTGTGTCAGCATAACTATACAGTGTATTCCACAGATGTCAATACCTGTTTTTAGGGAGAATAATCACTAAAACACTGGTGAAATTCTACTGGTTCAGCCATGAGCAGTACAGATCCTGAGAAGCAGATATACTTAAATATACTTAAATGAAAAACATTCTTCTTCAACCATTAAGTATTATACAGACACGATTTTTCTATATTGAGTGGTGATGAATGTTTTCTTCCTAGACAATTAGTCGAGTCTGAACATGAAGCATAAAAGTTCTGTATCTCTGATGAACAGCATTTTATTTCAGTGCAAAATATATAAAGATAATCATTAAAAGCCAACAGACCATCTTCAAACTTCTTCTATATTCTGTGTAACAATTTTCAGTAGGTTGAAATATTTTCAATATAAAAATCACAAGTATGACATACCACTGTGCTATTCCAGATGCCTGTTCAGCCTTTTGAATAACAAGAGGTCAATTTAATCAAGCCATCGTGGCAGACAAATGTAATGATATACCTGCACTGCAAGTATTTATTGTGTTTGGCAGGTGGTTTTGTAGTGGTCAGGCAAAGAGCAGCTCTGCATGGATAGGATATATACTTCATCGTTGGGGTTCAGGGAAAGGATTACATTTGAATTGCTGGCATGTGATTGCTTAAGAAGAAGCAATAATGCTCTTGTAGGGGTGAAATGAAAGGCCTTACTTGCTAAGATTAACTATCTCTCAATAGCTCATCCTCTAAACTTTTCCTAACAACAAATCTGAATGCCAGCTGGAATCTTGAGCAGGAGTAAATGAGTTGTGAAGAGAACAGTGACGACTGTCTTGAATTTGAAAGTGAATTTCAATTTAGCAGTGTTCCTGGTTTTGCTGTTGTTGGCAGACCCCTATATGTTTTACAATGGAACTTAAAGCTTATGTGTAACACTCATGTTTGATATGAACATTGTCTAGACCTGAACTGCAGGCTCCATTTTTTAACTTCCCTCTGGAGAAGAGAAGCTGCTCCCATGCTGGTGAGTGAGCTCAGGATATACTTGTGAAAGTATCATAAAACAACATAAAGCAAATATCTGGCATATGTTATTTTTTTGCCTTCTATTGAATCATAGAAACATCTGGTTTCAAAAAGATCTCCAAAATCACCAAGTCCAACCACCAACCTGATCTACTGAGTCCCATCACTAGCCCATGTCCCTTTCAGCCCCAACCACTCATGTCTTAAATAACCCCTGGCTCCACAAAGGACTACCCAAAAAATCAAATACTATTTCTCAAACCATGTCCAAACTGAATTCTTGAATTCTGGAAGCTTGGGGCCATGGTCACTGCCCTGAGAAGCCTGTTCCTGTGTATAACTACCCTCTGGTGAAGAGCCTTCTCAGTTTTAGGAGACACATCTTTAGACTCTTCCTCAGTTCTAGGACACACCTTTCAGAAGAAACTAGAGGAAATATGGGAAAATACTTCAGAAAACAAGAATATCCTTTCCAGGTATTTCTTGTATACTTGCATTACCTCCTCTTTAAAACTTCACTCAGATCATTCATAAAACACTTAAAGAGTGAAAGAAATTCATAGAACTAAGTTTCAACAATATTGTTTAGTAAGATAAATCAAGAAGGTAGAGAAATAAAGGCAAAATTTGTTGAGCATGTCTTTTAAAGAATACCCAATGTGCTGCATGCAGTTTTCCATTACCATAGTAGTTTTAGAGATATTCTGCATGCATTTAAAATATGGTATAATAACTATAACTAGCTATAACACCTAAAACTTCCAGTTAACTGGGTGCCGCATTTCCTTATCCATATGTGAAACACAGAACAACAGAACATAGGAATTGTTTAATCTAAATTGTTTAATCTAAACTGTTCTGTCCATGTATTTTAGATCTGTAAGTCTCATTTCTTAGGTAACACCTAACAGAAGATACAAAATACCATATTTGTATCATGAAAATCTCATAAAAACCTGGAAAAAAAACTTGGGACCTTTCTATGTGGTAAAGCATGGTGTGCAGGTAGTCCACCTAGGGAAATCTGTGCCAAGGCAAGTCAAAGTACAGTGATATATATTATATTTTCAAGTACAGAAGTCATTCTGGGATTTTGGCCCTGTATTTCTCATAGCTGATTTCAGTTCATAGTTTTAATGATCCGTAATTGCCGCAATTTCCCTTTGCAAATAAACAATTTACATTAGTTATGCAGTGTAAAAAAAGAGATGAGGAACGTGGATGCAGCCTTTGTCATTCTTTCTGTTGGGGTGCATAGGATATGCTTACCTAGACTGCCTGTCTCCACTAGAATTTCAGTGCAACCACAAAATAATTTTTACTTTCCACAGTCCCTTTCTCATCTGGTGACTGCCCTCATCAGCCCTTAAAAGCTGCCTTTGGAATCTGAACTCTTCTCAGAGCACTGTTTAGACCTTTTCTTGGAAATATATGAGGAGTCCATGACTATTTCTCTGCTCTGGTAATTTCAGGGAGATTTGGAATGCAAATAAAAATGTAAATCATTCCTATAATGTGTCATAGCATAGACCATACTGATTAGCTTTTTTCCCTGTCATATCCAAAGTGACAGCAAAATTGGTTCAGTTACAGGCAAATACTTCTAATCAGTGTATGTCATGTGGGAAGGGAGGGGTTAATCTTTGTTCTTTACAAATTGTCATGAAGATATTTTATTTTCAAAGTAAATGACAAAAAAGCCCACACTGTATATTGTGAGTTTGATCAGAAGGCCTATCAATCAGGTAATACAGTTTCCAGTTAAAGAGATAAACTAATACTGATAAATTCACATTTTTCCCCTCATTCTTTAATCTGACTTTTATCTTTTGTGAATGACATTGGACGTATATAGTTATCCAAAATGAATATTTTGTTTATGTATATGGATTCTTCAGATTGCCCGCATTAATGACTCTTAACCTTTAAACTGATTTATAAACATGTAAGAATAAAATGTCAGCATTCATTTGTCATCTCGCAGTAAACTGTCAGCATTCGTTTCTCAGCTAAAATAGAAGATCTGTCTAAGAATTTACATTAGGCTTTGTAATCAAACTAGATTAACACCAGTGCAGCTCACCATGAAAACTTGATATCAAGTATACACACTCCATTAATACCTTAATATACATTCCAGGCTAGATTTCACCACGGTCTCATATATTCAGTGGAATTTGTTGCTGAAAAAAATAACTGGCTCATATAATCTCTTCGTCTAACACATCAGCATAATGCTACACTGGTCTAAAAAAAGGGAAGGGGCAAAGTTTTAAAGGATAAATGCTGGACACTGGCAAGCAGTGGTGTATGCTCACGAGGAAAGAAAGCTGAAATGAATGGATCTTGGCTTGAAAACCCATGCTCCACTTATGCTGACCAAAACATGAAAGATAAAAAAGTATATTTGTTCCTAATTCAAATGGGTCATTTCCCAGGGAGTTTCATGGTACCACCCCTTCAACTGGCACTCAAAATTCTGCAAATGTTCTGATAATCACTTAAGCTGAGTTACTGCTCTTTTGATTGGTTCTGTATTATATTTTCCTGGAACTGACCTGCAATGCATACTGAAACACCAGAAGTCCTCTCTTGCATTGAGGGAAATGAATATCGTACCAAAGTGTGTCCAAGTCTATGTGGGGTTACTGTTCTGACTCTTGTATGCAAAAACAGGATCAAAATCAGTGAGGAGATGATGTGGTTTTCAGTGCTGAGAATCTTCTTTCTGAGTAAAACATGAAAGAAAGGAAATCACGTCAGAGGAAGCAGCACTGAGCTGAAATGAGTGTGATAAGACTGGTAACAGTTGTGCTAACCAGAAAGAGCTCCTGAAGGTACAGAGACACACTTCCCAGTGTGCTGTTTCCTTTCAGTCTGCACACAGTCGTCCTCTCTAAGGCACGCCAGGTTGCAGTGTGGAAGAATTCCAAACGTAGATGCTAAAAGAGGCCTGCACATCCCCTGTCTGTGTTGAGAACTGGCCAGGAGAGGAAGCAGTCACAACCCAGATCCTGCACAGAAGCTGCTTACCAAGTTCGGGGGGACTGTGGCAGCTGCAGGTTTCTGCAGGGCTCACTGAAGACTCCTGGGCCACACATTGCCACTGCACTGAAAAGATGGGAAAACCACTGTTGTGCGAGGATCAGAGGAGAATGTGTTTCTATGAATGTGTTAAAACAGAAGTGCTAATGCTATGCTGAAGCCTTGCTTTTAAATTTAAACATTCAGCAGCTACACATGCAGGAAAGACTGTGTGAGGAAAGCCTGGCTATTTAATGTCTAACGGCTTTTGTTTAAAGCTATTCAAAGCATTGTAAATACATTTCAGAATGTCTTTTATTATTTATGATGTTTTCTGTGTATACGTGGTGTTTGCTTACTCAGAAACTGTATAGAAGTCTCTCTTTGAAGAAGATGGGGAGTCATTAGCATTTATTTATCAGTGTTTTACATACCGCCATTCCTGATTTTTAACTGTGTAATACTTTCTGGAAAGTCATAAAAAAGCCTGGTGTATAATGGAACAGAGAGTTAAGTTGTGTTGCAGGAACGCTAGGTCTAGAAAACAAAGTATAGTATTATCTCAGTTCCCCTACTGTGTAGCATAAATATTTCCAAGTATTTAGTCTCAAGCCAAAAGAAATATACTTGGGATGCTCTAAATACTGTTTTCAGAATTGGTCAGGATATCAGCCGTGTGGTTTGAGGCCTCATTGTTTCCCTGCTCCTTCCAGTCCCAGCGTTCTGCCTTCTGCCTGCTCCAAGGCGTCACAGCTTCTGTCCCAGAGCAGTTCCTTATGGACACAAACAGCTCTACTGCTGCCCGCCAAAAACAGCCCTGCCTCTCATGGCCACTTCCTCTGCACACACATTTTTGTCTATCCTCCTCCAAACGCAGAGCAGAACAAAAGTTTTGGGTGTTCATTTGAGGAATTATAGCATTTTTCTCAGTCAGTAACCTAGAAAAAATCAATATAACACTGGAGATGGAGCAAGCCCTCTATCTAATGCATATTAATAAAATCCATGCTGATTTGTCCAAATACCTGGCATGGTTCTGCTTCAGAAACCTTTGCTTAAAAAGGGTAATATTTTGTATGGTTTTCGTATGCCCAATGTCATGTTTCATCTTTGCTCTGAAGAAAGAAATTCTGATCCTGGACTTCCCTCTTCTGGCAGTTTGGTATATTCTTCAGCCTTGACTTATGTGGCTTAGACGCCATGTGATTTGGATGGTCAAACATATCTGAGCAGGATAACCTAAATGATGAATACTGAATGCTCAGTACAAACACATGAAGTGGAAAACAGAAAACACACTTCAAATTTGGTGAACGAATTAAAATAATACCAAGTAACACAGTATTTTTTCCACACAGATATATTCTCCATCATCCGTTATTGATTCCATATTGATAAATTAAAGGTATCTCTCCAGGACATATTTTCCATATTCACAGATCATTGTAATAGAGGAAAAGTATTTTTTTACAATTAGCTGAATCCTACTCAGTCCTAATGTAGCACTCCTGACCATGGGCAGATTAGTGTGAAATTTAATTTGTGCTAATCTGCCCAAGACCAGAGAAGCACAAAATATATTTTATGCGGTGTTTACCCATTTTACCACATATAGATAAACGCATGAGTGACAAATCATGCAGCTTCAGGTTTACTGGAGTGAATATCTATAGTGCCATTAGGCCAGGGTTTCATTATTTCTTTTTTGCTGTTGTAGAACAAGGATAGACCTGTGTTTTTAAGCAAATATGTAAGTGCACATCTGCAAAGTTTTAAAATATGTTTAGAAATATCAGCTTGCATCTACAGAGTAGCTGTGACTTTTCTGCTACTGTCACAAGGATTACGTAGAAAGAAAATTCCTTCACCTCTTTGTAAAGTGTTGACACCATTTAAGAAAACTTATCTAAGTAGGTCTCTTCGGAGGATAGCCATGATATACTACAGATTCAGCCACAAGCTGAAACCAAGAGTGCAATTTGTTGCATGAACATCTGAAAAGAGCTGTTCCTCATTTCATGAGTGCTGCTTGATTTGCAGGATTTTGCTGTGGGAATTGGCACAGGATTGCTTTAACATGATAAAGCCAGGTGTGTGGAGTTAGCCCGCTAGAGCAACAGCAGTTGTGTGCTGCTACAAGTGCTACAGAAATGATGTTACTGCTCTGAAACTGCAAAATTCCCTCAGTAATTCTCATGTCTTCAAAGTATGTGATAATTTACCCCAGAACCAGCACTGTGTGCTAACAATTATCTCCCAGAACCACTGTTGCAAAACAGTGGGATGTATGTATGCTAAAATGCAACACGTTTTCACAGATATTTTCAAGTGATTTTTGGGAACATGTTTCTTGCAAAAGTGAGAGCCATCTTGTAGCTTCCAAGAGTTGTTTGTGGTTGATCGTTCTAGATTTTATTTCTTTTAATTTCTAAATTCTCTTCCATGATTTATGTTTATAACCAAAACGGAATTGAGTATCTTCCCATTAACACCCTGGCAGGGTTCAGTCTGTGTTTTGTGTTTTGCTGTCCTTTGACAATTCTGTCTCTAATTTACTCACCTCCTAACAAGGCAAGTGCAGTAAGCTTTGTAAGCAGTGGCAGGGAGGATAAGGATGGATAAGCAGGTGCCCAGTATTTCTGTGGTTTTGGACATATTTCTTCAGCCTTAGATCCAAATTGGACAACCAGTATATTATGAGAATTCACCCACTGTGTGATTGCAATCTGCCATGGACTTGCTTGCAAAAGGCTGCACTGCAACATCCCATGCGGACCAGCTTTACTTTGCATAAGTGATCCAATCCAGTCAGTGTGTGCTTCCCAATGGATGGGAAGAAAAATCCTTATTTTGTGCAAGTAGATAAAAGCAAAGACAAAACATCTTCATAATTCATTACCAGTTTCACTGCTGGGCTGTGACTTGAGGATACAGTTTTGAAAGGATAAGAGTAGTTTGAATTCAGTTTGTAAAAAAGGCAGATTTTGATGGGAGTTTATTCAGCAAATGTCCTTTCCTGGTATTTGCTGTCCTGCTTTTATGACTCCCAGTGTCCACATTTGCCTGCTAATCATGCATAGCCAGTAGTCAGGTGGCAATGTCGTGGTTTGGCAGACCTCCTGATCCTGTTTGTTTTTTGTAACCAAACATAAACAACATACAAGTTCACTTTGAAAACCTTTGCTGTTGTGGCTCAGCAGCTGATTTACAAAATTCCAAGGCTGAAGTGCTAATATGTCACAAGGAAAAATTAGAAAGCAGTACACTGTGTAAAACATTAATATGGTTCAAAGAGAAGACTGGTACATTTTATTGTAGCACAGAACTCTCATAATTAATTAGTCATTATTATATTTTATATATTTTTCACATAAAACCACAGAGGCATGGTATGTTTTTACAACAGGTCTCTACCTCTTACTGTGTTAGCCAGCTGAATCTGCTTGTGAACCTCTCCAAATCAAATATCAATTTGAATTTCAAGCATGCAGGGAGAAAACAATTTTCTTCTCAAACCCAGCCCATTTTAGGGCCAACAGACTTCTGGCTTGATACAGAGCTTGATGTGCCCCTGCATTCCCTGCTGAGCTCCCTGGAAAGTGCAGGTTTATGACCTAAGTTTTCTCTCACTGGGAATGCAGCTTTTCTGAGGTTATGATTTAGTTGGAAACTCCTGTGCTTGTCCTAGTGAAGAATTTCCTCCATTAAGTGAGACACAGGGTCAATCCACACTCCTAACCTAGAGAAGTCAACATAATAATTGGAAAAAAAGGTAAAAGCAGACATTATAAAACTACCTTTTGCCATAGGTCCTTCCTATCTCAGATCCTACTCAACCTGCGGATTTTGCATGCCAGATTGCTCAGTGAGTGCTTTCCAATAAGATCTTACAACCTCATCTTGTTCAGATACTCTTGGAAAAATCTAGTGTGCTAGGAGCCAAGAACGTCTTTTGGAGTGAAATGCTCTACATCATTTGCCCATTGTGTTCAGAAGGATGCATTTCTTCCTCTTTGGGATATATTTCCTGGAACTGCTGCTACTGATGAAACTCCATCTATCAGAGCACAAGTGGTATAATAACACAGTCAAGAAATAGAATTCCTATTATTATAAGCAACTCCTAGTCTACCACAACAAGTTTTGTCATTACAGGAAAAAATCCAACCAACTGCCTCTGCTTAACCTGGTTACTAATGCACAGCATTACTTTTACTCCAGCTCTTTCAGCAGTGCTTTTGACAATGAGATTCAAACATCTTTTGTAACGTGGGGGGAAAGAGGAATGCACATTTAATTGAAATGTTTCTAAACTCTTAATCATGGAACAGCACAGAGGAACAACAAAAGAAAAATGCAGATATTACTTTCTAATGGATCTGTTGAGAGTGCTATACTCTGTTTGAAGTTTAGCAACAGTTGAACCACAGTAGACTGGGTACCCTTTTCTGTCTCAAGTGAACAGATCAGAAATGCAAACTTGACCAAAATCCTTCCCTCTGGATTATCAGACAGTTTGTGCATTTTGTTATATTTTTTCAAGGTAAGAGGATGGATTGACAAGACCTCTTGGCGAAAAGATCCTTAATTATGTGTTAAGATGGTTGTATTCTTCGCCTTTCAAAACTATTTTAACCCCTTCTCCAAGATAATTCAAGAATTGGGACCTAAAATTATTTACAATAACTAATAGTGTGAAATATGAAATTAGATTTCAAATCACTTTCTTACACAGAAAGCGTGTATTACTTGTGCCTACAAATTGCAGGCCCACACTTCCATGTGAAGCCGTCACTATAGATTATTATCTGTGCTTTTTTACAAGGTCAACCATTCCTTTCTTCTTGCCTTACAAGTTTTTCTGCTCTTGTCATTTAAAATGGTATCATCTCTATCGATCATCATCTTCACGTCTACACTTTTCAGCCTGGTGCTGTCTCAAATTGAAGCTTTGAAAATTCTTATCCTGTGTAGGCATTGTAACTGGAATCACACCTAACCTATTACTACTGCTGTAATATCATCTTCCACATGATTACTGTAAGTACAGTACATCTGATGGAATCTGTAAAGGAAAGTACAGACTCTGCAGTTAATAGTGATTTTTCTGCTGGCATTGGAAAGCAATTCTATCTTCCCAGGAACTATTAGAATCAAGGGAATCCAAATATCTCAAAAATAGAGTAGCTATGTACATGCAAACTAAAGTAGGTCCACCATTTGTTTCTACTCATTACACTCGCCCATTTAAGCATTAAACTTATGTATTTCCTACTGAAATACACTAATACCTTTTAAAAATGGGTTTTAATAGGGAATTCATGAAAATACTGGAGTTTCAAAGAGCAGCAACAATAAAATTTTACTGTTGATGTTGCAGATATTTTAATTAATTCCGTGAGTTACGTGGACTTCAGTAAAAGTAAAACCAGTATCCCTGACCTTCATTTAAAGACAGCTGAGTTACCAGTATAATTTTGCAGAAAGGCAAATGAAGGCTTAGTTCAGTATAAAAGGTTTATGCATATTAAAAAGAGATGGTCATTCATATTATCCATACTAGTGGATATTTACTATACTGATAAATTGTTCTGTCAAGGCCGAACTCAGGCCTGAACTGAAAAGCTCGAAAGTTTAAGGTACAACTAAACATTAACAAGTAATTTACAATTAACAAGTAATTAAGTAATGAAGAAACCCTGATACAGGCTACAGACTAAAAAGATGAATTGCATTTTACCTCCCTGGAGAAATATTAATCATATAGTGACGTAAATACCAATTAACCTGACTTATCCCGGGACCTCGACCATCCTGGGAGAGAGACATAAACATGGATGCCATGATATCTTCTCTCAATTTATTGCTGCGTCACATTCCTTATGTACCATCCTAAATCCCACGTAGACGTGTACACCCACTGCGCAAAACCCGATGTATGCAAGAGAACCTACCTGAACAACAAAGGTATTCAGGTATTCACCTACCTGAACCCCCTGCCCACTAACTCTTCACCTACAGGCCGTAACTCAACTATTCTAGAACACTCCATCTACTCAGAACTACTGTATGCACTCATAAATCCTTATGAAGACAACTTAGTACCCCAACATATAAAACAATATTTTATTTAATTAATTTTTATTAATTAATTATTATTATTTTATATATATGCATTTATAAAAATAAATATTAATAATTAATATTTATTTAAACAATAATCAACATTGTTTCAAGTATATTTTTACGTAGTGCTGAAGACTCTCAAAAACATTGTAAATAGTGTGAAAAACTATTCACATATTTACTTTTATATGTATATCTAATAATGTCAAATTTTGTGCTTTCTTCCATTGTTTTTTTCTATTAGAACAATACATTTTGAGTTGATCTGTGCATACTGCACAATCAAAATTATTTATGTAGCAGATATAAAAATTACATCCAGTATTAAGCACAGTTGCAGGTTGTTGATTTGCTTCTAAACTAAGGAGAACCAGTCTCAAATCAAGCCATGTCCCATGAGTGCCCATTTTGTTCAGTTATCTGAGTATTTTTGGCCATTTTAGCTTATTCTTACTGGTTTTCTCACAGACAAACCTGAGTATAATTTGGTACTGATGGTAATTACTCAGCAAGTAGAATGCTCGGGCTCCTGCAGAGTCCTAAAATAATAAGAGAATATGAGAAATCCAAATAAAAATGTTTATGGAAGTCTTTTGAGATGGAGATTTAAAACCTTATATTTCTGTTGCAAAAGAATGGCAGGGAAAGTGCTGTGTATTTGTTCTGAGGGCTTTTCTTCCTCCATCAGAATAAAACTAACATAACCAGAGTTTAATATTCAAATTCTTACATGTTGACAATACATCTGTCTTTCTTAAATCATAGAAAAATAAAGCATCTACACCTGATAATAACAGCATGGTACATAGAGGTATGACTGCCTGGTCCCATGTGGTAATATCTCTAGGTGGCCATGTATTTAATAACTGTGTTCTTTACAAATCAGGTCTGTAATAACACTTCTCCTTGGTCTGTTGCAGTAAATGTTTTTTTTGTCCTCAAGAAACTTTGTATAACTGGTTTCCATCCCATTACCAAAAATGAGTTGATCCTGGCTGGGAGATGTTTTCTTAACTCCAGGTATCTCTCAAGTCATATATTTTTCTCCTTTCTTGCTAACAATGTTAATACCTCTTGCCTCAGAAGTTCAGCTGATCATAGACAAATTTGTTTGTTTTTTTCTTTTTAACTGACTGAATAATCTAATAAAGAGTTATATATCTACACATATATCTATATCTACAACCACAAATTAAACTAAAGTACTAAGGAGTTACTAATACAACTAAACTAACTAACTAGTTCATAAAATATCCCTACAATAAAAATGTTTTCATGTGATCAGACGGAATTTTCTATATTTCAGTTTGTGCCCATTGACTTGTTCTGTCTCCAAATAGCCTAAACGCTAATCCTGTCTTAATATGCCCTGTGCTCCAATCCCTTTGTGGTCTTTTCATGGCCCTTTGATGAATCCCACTCTAGTATATCTGTAAATGTTTTACCAGGGAGACAAGCACGAGACACAGTACCCAGATGATCATCAAGGTTGAATGCAGGTAAAGGATCATCTTTCTTGGCTTCAGGAGCTCACTGGTATCAGCTTGTTCACCAGGACACCAAGATCTTTCTTTGTCAGCAGTATGGTTGACTGTTCAGCCCACGCCTCTGCCCATTCACCAGTCCTGTACATATCAATATGTCTATGAGGATGTTAAAGGAAATCTCGTCAAAAAGTTTTGCTAAAATCAAGACAAACAATATCAATCCCTCTCCCCTCATCCACTGAGACAGTCACATCAGTGTAGAAGGCATTTAGATTGTTCAGCAAGATTTCCCCTTTGTAAATTCTTGCTGAAGAATCCCAAATAACATATTCTTCATATGCTTAGAATCTGTGTCCAGGATACTTTGCTATATCACTTATCCAGGGGTCAAGGTGAAGCTGAAGTTCTCTTGATCCCCCATCTCAGTTTTCTCGAAGATAGGAATGAAATTTTCTTTCTCCAAGTTCTAAGAAGCCTTCCTAGCACCACAGTTTTTCAGGGAAAATCCTAAGTGGCCTACCAGTGATGTAAACATATAGAAGAAACTGAGATCAGTCTGACAGGTGCACAAGCAATTCTTTGTTCAGGGCTCTGACACTAACTGGCTGCAGAGCTTAAAATTAAATATGAAAATTTGCTCACAATGACTTGTCATAAAAAATAAGAATTCAGCATGGATAGAGCAAAACTACATGGCAAGCATAGACTATAACGGCCAAATTTACATATAGTCACACCCTGACAAATAGATTTGTCTTTCATGAAGGTACAGTTCTATACATTCTCCACATTTGCTTTCTTTCGTGCTTTGGAAATTAGGGAGTCATAATATCTATTGCACACACTCCAAAAATAAATAAATAAATAAATAAAAATCATTTCAGAAACTCTGGAACAGCTCAGTGCTGAATTTGATGAGCAACTTGGGCATGAGTTATTAATGAGGCTGGCATAAAGGAGATAGGAGGTCAGTAGGATACACATAGTAATTAACATGCAAAGTTTGTATTGTTTTTAAGCTGTACCATTGGGATGCAAAATGCTGGTGGTGAATATAGTCTTAGAAGCAACCCAATAACATCTATAAAAAGCAGATAAAAGGATTTGGGACCATTACAGATGGAGAGAAAAATCTTATTGAAAAAAAAAAAAAAAAAAAAAAAAAAAAAAAACCAAAAAAAAAACTGTTGAATGTTTTTTGGATTTAATGTTGTTATTTCTTTTTACAGCATTTTTTCCTGAAAGAACAATTGATGATATTGGTAGCTGATCAAAGCTGAAATAAATGTTGACAAGCATTTTCAATATGTAAGTGTTTATGTTCTGTGTACCTAATTTGCACAATATCAAAGTCACTGTGGCCATGATAACATCCTTTCCTTCTACAGTGATAGTCAGATCTTTCAACCATAGCATATCATGAAGACTAATCATCCCCTATTACTCATTTCAATCATTTATCATTTGTTAGCCTCTCCACTGATTGTATAAATGTTCATTTTAGATTTTCCTATTTTAGTGCACAGAATATTTTAAACAAAATCAAATGAGCCTTTTCCAAATTAAAATTTTTCTGAATTGCAAATGCCACAATGGCAATGGCAAGAAAGAGCTTTCAGTGTGTCTTCAAGGATATCCCCAGCATGACTGCTTATTTGCATGACTATGCACAACGCTTGCCTCAAATCTCTTTGCAAACCAAATGTTTTTTAATGCAGATATTACTGCTGAATGAATAAGAAAGATGTTTAAAGTTACCAAGAAAAGCAGTTTCAATTCTGGTGGCAGCACAGATCTTCTTGCAATCTGTTCACTGATCTCTCTTTTCCAGTAACAGCCTCCAATGTATGGAAGTTCATGAGTCCTGCCCCAAGATGATGAATTCTCTGGCAGCCCTAATGATCCCATAGGATGCAGCAAGTGTTCTCATCTCTCTTCTCTGATGTGTTCCTGGGAAACCATAGCTTCCAGATACTCCATGCTATGAACTGAAAACAGATTCTCAGTTTAGTCCTGAAGAAATTAAGTAGCATCTGAAAGAGATTACACAGATCCACCAAGCTCTAATAAAAGGAAGTTCTCTTGGGGACAAAAAGAAGAAAAAGAAAAGGGATTCCAACCAGCATCTGTTTATAAGGCAGTGGAGAACTTTTGCATCACCAGCATCACTGAGTTAGATGAGAAAATATTATTGGCTGTGCTGTAGTTTCAGGCAAAATCATTACAATTTCTATCATTTCCTACACAAATTACTCACAGAGGAGGGCTCCTTTAACCAGTCAACAGCAACCCAGCTTGTGCTCAGTGTACAGTGTTTGCTGTTGCTAAGGGTCTATCTGCACAGCAGAGCGCAGAATGAACTCACAGGCTGTGGCATGCACAGAGCTTGCACTGTGTGGCTGCCAGTGCCTCTGCAGCGTGTGTACATGATGACAGCCAGAGGTTCCTGGCTGGCACATGGATTCCCATGCACTACTGCAGCCAGTGTGCCTGTCTGCATGGTGGAGGAGATTAGGAAAAACAAAGGGTTGTCTTCTGCCTTGGGAGTGCCTGAACTATCTTACGTAGGTGTATGTCATGGATGCAGGGGAAAAAGAGAAGGTAGAGGGATAGAGGCAGGTTTGCTCTACATAGTTATGTGCACATTCAGGTGTCCTATAGGACATTGTGTCAGATCTGGGTCCCCTATTCTAAAAGCTTCAGACTACAATTAAAGGTGCTACTTAGATTAAAAAGAGAAGGAAGGGTAACTGCACCCATGTAAAAGTGCAGGGGTAGCTTGGTGAGCAGGAGCAGAGAAGGGCTGTGAGCAGTGATGGCAAGAGCTCAGTAAGGGCTGGCGTTCTGCATTACAAAAGACAGACGACCTATATAAAGGGGCTTTCCTGTGCTTTGTATAAGAGGGCAACGTTAGAGGTTTTGTTTGTTTGTGTGCTGTTTATCCTGGACCCTGAGCAACCAAACTTAGGCTTAAAAAACAGATGATTCAATCAGAAAAGCTGGATAGGTACTAACCACACCAGAAGTGGCAATTTTCAGTTTCTAACAGTCCATGTCCAATCCCTCAAACTGAGGCTTTATCAATATCTCTCTTTTTTTTTTTTTCTTTCCTTTTTTTTAGGTTTTTCTTTTTTTTTTTTTTTTTTTTTTTTTTTTTTTTTCTAGATGGCATAGACAGCAGAAAATCCTCAGTAGCAGAAGCTATTTAAAGTCCCTGGCCCAATATCGAATCCTCAGATTTGGCAGCAGTAGGTTTCAGCTGGATTTTCTGGGCAGTAAGTAACTCAGCAGCAAATTTACTCTTTTTAATACAATGGCAACAGTCCTTGGAAGTAACAGGAATGGCTGCAGAGGGTGCCAAAATTTAAATGAAAAATCTAACTCTAACTCATCCTTGCAGCCTGCTGGCAGCATGCCCCAGGTCTCGGCGGGAGGCCAAGGCAGAGGAGTGAGCTCTAGGGTCCAGCCCTGACCAAAGCCTGGCTTTGCACCACCATGGGGTGATGCACTGACCTGACATGATGCTGGAAAGAATTATAGAATCATAGAATATTGCAGGTTGGAAGGGACCTCACAGATCAAGCTCTAACCCTGTTGACAGCAGGTTGGTCTGCCACCCCCTGGCTCATGCTCCTTCAGGCCCCATACATTCTTCTTCTCTTGAACACCTCCAGGAATGGGTCATTCATAGCTTCTCTGGGCAGCCTGTGCCAGCGTCTCACCACCCTGAGCAAAGAATTTCTTTCTAACATCTAACATAAATTTCCCCTCTTTTTAGTTCTAAGTCATTCCCCCCTGTCCTGTCACTATTAGACTACTTAAAAAGTTGCTACTCTGTCTGCCTATAAGCTCCCTTCAAGTACTGGAAGGCCATAGTGAAGTCTGGGAGCATATCATTGCAGATGCAAAGGTCCATGAGAAGGCATGGCATGGCAGAGTGGGTATATAGCTGGAGATAAAGGTGTGTGCATCCAGCAAGCACTCAGCAAAGCCTGAAGGTTCAGTCTAGGATACTTCCCAGTCTCCTCTTGTGCCTAATATTTTATTATTTCTCTTATTTCTTTACACTAATAAAGGTGTGCAGGGGGGATGTAAAGACGACAAGATGACAAAAGTACCTCTCTTCAAGAAAAAACATTTTCCTTTGGGAACTACAGAAACTGAGTATGTAGTTTGTAAGATTTGTAAGATTTCTTTTAAATGAAGCTCATGGGTTTTCTCCCTCTATGGCAGAAATGCACACAGTCATCACTTTTTTTGCAAAAAAGCAATGGAAAAATACCAGTGGAATAGAAATCCATATAGTGGCAGGTAAACTTGCCTTTTCAGGTGCCCAGTAGCAAGGATAGTCTTGAATCTGCTTGGCATAAGCTTCAGCTCTCTTTTGGAACATGCAGTGGGTATATGAATACATGCAGCAATGTGCACGCTTGGCTGTGAAAGCAGTCCTGGGAATTGGAAAGCTATCTTGGGACTGCTAATATACACATAGCTCATGAAGCTCTCCTTGCAATGAAATCCCAAACAGCATCAGTACTGAAAGGCAATTTTTCCCTGTGTGGAGAAGGATGAGGCTCAGCACGCCAATCCCACAGTTGCTTGGCCTCTTAGCACCAGCACTGTGGAAGCAGGACATTTTTATAGCAATTCCCTGTAATGGATACCAATATTAAATGTTGCTTCAATCAGAGTCAAACAGTCAGAAATAAAATATAGTTTGGACAGTACTTAAGTAAGTCCAGGAATATAATTATTGCTTATGTGTTTAAGTTAAGCATGTCTCAGAGCTTTTCTGTAATGTGGCTGAGACATGGAAAACTATATTAACACGACTTCTTGGATTCAAGTGCTCTGTACTCGAAAGAAAGAAAGAAAGAAGGAAAGAAGGAAAGAAAGAAAGAAAGAAAGAAAGAAAGAAAGAAAGAAAGAAAGAAAGAAAGAAAGAAAGAAAGAAAGAAAGAAAGAAAGAAAGAAAGAAAGAAAGAAAGAAAGAAAGAAAGAAAGAAAGAAAGAAAGAAAGAAAGAAAAAAGAAAAGTGCTGTTTTCAATCCAAAGTTGTAAACCCCTGGGAAAATGATTTTTAATAGATTCCCCTACAGTGAGTGGAATAAAACATGTCTGAAAATGTGCATTTTGGGATGGATGGCTGCCTCATAAGAAATGCTGCCCTCATCTTCTCAGTCACGTTGTAATTTCTATTCTTTTGTATGTGCCTCAGCCACTTAGCTAGACATCTTGCTTCACTTCCATATGAGGGATTGCGTGTTTTGAAATATACCCTGGGAAAGAAAAAATGCAACAGCAAATATACTCAATAAAACAAAGTGCTGGGCAGGCTTTGAAACATTTGTTTTGAGTTGATCTAGCCAATAAACTGTTATTACAGATATTCATAGTCACATTTTGCCTCTTATTTCTCATCCCTGTTCATGCCCTATGCTGAATACATTTATCTCCTTACCAAACACTGTAATGTTTGAGTTTACAAAGCAAACCTCTACACAATATCTGCTCTTGTAAGTTGTCTCTTCCATTTTCCTCTTATATACAACACTAACTTCAACTCTTCTGTCTCCTTCTGTGCATGTACTTTTGAAGCTTTCACATTATTTGGATGCAAATTAATTTGTTTAAAAACGGGAAAACAAAAAATAGGCTGGCGTATTTTTCCTGTAAATATATGTAACATGTATATGCAATACATATATACCCATGCTGAAGACACTGGCTCATCCAATGTACCTTGTAGGAAATACAGTGTCTGAGAGATGGCTTTAAAATAATAGTTCTCAGTAGAGCTCTGTCACTGAAAGATATGTTGAGATGAATTAGGAGAACATAAGAAAATAATCAGATTTAATGGGAAGGATCTGTTGTTCAAGCTACATGGCAGAGTGCTATTACTACCCAAGAAATAGATTGGTTTCTCATGTGCTACAGGCAGCTCATTAGCAAAAGCTATTGAAATGTATTTTCATTAGGATGAAGACAACTTATACAGGCATTTGTTTGGGCAACTCGTTCACCATGACTTTACAACATAACAATCAACAAATAACAAATTCATCAAATAATAGTAGACAATATATTTATTTTTGTCAATGTTTCTTCCTGTCTTTTAACTGGAATAACAAAAATCTGCTACTGTATTATATAGACTCCTTCATTTGAGTACTTGAGAAACAGGCTCAGTAATCCAGCAATGTGATCAACAGGCATTTTGCTGCTGATTGAAAAGTCAAGGTGTTATTTAATTCAATGGAAGTACATAAATAATAAACAAAGGCAATTACAGTTCACAGACTGCAGAATCATATAGAGAAATTTACTGTTAATACCTCTTCTCCAATTTTGTATTATGGAGAAGAAGTTATAATGGAACAGGAAGTATGCTGATCCCCTGTCAAAGTAAAATCATTTCATATTGTGTTAGATTTAGTAAGCATTTATGTTTAGTCTAGATAATATTAATTCTAGATAAATATGAACAATCACTTTTAATCACTTGTCTAATGTTTTGGGTTGAACAGAGATATCTTCTTCTGGATTTAGTTTAGGGAACTAGTCACCAGCCCAACTCCCCAGCTGTTCATTATCAGCTGCAGGACTGAAGTTATCACCTCCTCAGACCTACTAGTGGAAGTGACGGTGTGAGTGCTCTCTAACCCATGCGACTCAAAACAAGCTAAGTCTGCAAAATCCTGCCTGAAGAACGGTGCAAACTTGACATTCTGGGAAGTGTAGCAATGATATGCATCATTTTAATCACTTTTCACAGGCATGCATAGAAAGATTAAATAAGTCAATAGTCATTCTCACACTTGTGTTTGTTAAACACCCAGGAAATAACATTGCAAATGCTTTTTCAGGAAACTGAAAGGATAACAAGGAAATGCAGAACAAAATAAAAGAGTCCTCATAGGGCTAGTACTGCATTGGCACTTTTCATCTCCTCTGTAATCACTTAGAACTGCAAAGAACTCTGCATGACCCGAAATGACTTTTCACATGAGTGAATCAGAAAGTGAGAGCACTTGTTCCCAGAAAAAGAAGTGCTGATCCAATGGAAGGCTGATTACAGAATGATCTCTGTGTGTACCACATTGTCTTTTCACTTCTTTTTCTTATCAGCATCTTGATAATATCAAATTCGGGACTGGATTACTATATCCTTACAGGAATGGGAAATTGTATTTTGTTTGCTTTCCTGTCAAGTATAGCAGCAGACGATGTATTTGTTTGGTAAGTAGAAAAAATGTTGGGGAAAAGCGGTATTTATTTGAGATTTCTTTTATTCCAACAGAAATCAAGTTATTTCATTTGAATTCTGTCTGCTGACATAAATGGCATCAGTGTCCATTGAGATGGGAACTGGGCATGATGTATGTAGAGGCAGAAGAGCTGTTTAACCACCGTCATAATTCCTGCACGGGTTTTCTTCCCAACACCATATGAACTCATGAGCTGACTGAATGCCTGCCAAATCTTGCCAAAAGTGTACATTTCAGCTAAAAGAAGGTGTGCCAACATAGGTCTTTTATTTTCCAGATGTACCAGTTTCCTGATTCTATTCCTTCCAGTTTCAAAGACATAAATGTTGCATGAAAATTACACAAATACCTCGTGCATTCATTGGCAGATTCTATCAGGTTTACTGACAACGTTTGACACTACTTTCCAGCCTAACCTTATAAGTTTGGCTTTGGCTTTTTCAGAGAAAGATGGCAGATAAGTCATTTTCTATTTAGATCACTGATTTAAAACATAACTGTTCCTTTATTATTATTTTTTTCCCCTTGGCTCAGCATTTTATGAGGTCCGCAGTAGTAGCCTGGGAGGGTTTATAAGTGGGGTTGCTGGAAGGTGAAGCACCAGAGTGAACAGAAGAGGACCCCTGCCCCAGCAGATCTCCTGCCATCAGGAGGAGACAAAACAAAAATCAGGGGGACAGTCAGGTTCACCAAAGACCATCTTATCCGTCCTGCTGTCCCAGAATAGATCACTTTTCCCTGTGCCGTCCCTAGGAGAGGTTTGTATAATGGATTTGTTAGGATGCCCTTCATAAAATACTGTGACGTTTCTTGACAGTCCAATCTAGTAATTTTACAGTTAGAGAGCTTCTTGCAATATTTAGCAACTCTTGATGCCATTCAGACCAATTACTTTGTTCTATTCATCATGGATATGAAAGACATTTTCATTCTGTTTCACAACCAAGCAGCCTGTGTGTACTTGTTGATCTGTTCCCATCAATCTCATTTTCTTCAGACTAGACTCAGTGAATTCAGTGTTTGATGTTAGGTCACCTTTTCTATAGTTCTGATTTCTGATTGTTCCTCTTGCTTTATTTAGGATTCTGCCCATTTTCTGATTGTTCCTTTTGCTTCCTTTTGGATTATGCCTATTTTCTCTAAACTTTTTTAATGACCTGCATTAAACTATATAGAATAATACAGCTGAGGTTTTACCAGCACTGAGAAGATCAAATAGACTGACCCCAAGCACCTTGCATTCTCTGCTCCTGTTTGTACATGCAAGGTTTACAGGCTGCCTTTTCTACAGCATGGCACCATGGAGCTATGTTTTAATCCATTGTATGACCAACCCTTTTTATGAACCACCATGAAAGCAATCGTTTCTGCACTGCATTTCTGTAGGAGAACATCTGTGTCAAGCTGTGGTACCTTTTACTAATTCCTGTTGAATTTCATCATTTTTACTAAAGTCTGTTCATGCCAGGTTTTGTGATCAAGAGCTCAGGTGTCATGCTGAGTGGAAGCAATAAGTAGAGGCTCTCATCCCAGAACAAATCTACACCTTGCATCATGTACAACTAGTACTTCTCAGCTCAAGGTTAGACCTACTGGTGATTGCTTTTGGGAAAACTATAGTGAAAACCATTTCCTTCTATTTGCACTCAAAAAGTGGATCATTAATAGATACATTCAGTTCATCCTTCATGTCTATTCTTATTTCCTGAATATTAGGCTATGTTGTAAGAGCTAATCAACATTTTATTCAACAACACATTTCCTGTTATAACACTTTTCTTTGAGACAAAAATATCCGTAGAGAAATGTAAATTTCTCTAACAATTTCAATTACAAAAATGTAATGTATGTCCATAAGCATTTTAAAATTATTATTATTATTATTATTATTATTATTATTATGGCAGGAAAAATCTGATTATTTCCAAATTTAAAACACAGGGTGATTTACTTTATACTCTTATTGCCTTTTTTGATATTGCACCCATTTAAATATACTGAAATTATGATTTAATACAAAAAGATGGTCACCTATTTAAGACTTCCATTCACATTCAGTTTTTTATCTTGCAACTTTCAAAGAGAATCTGTCCATATGCAAAGCTTTGGTGAAATGCAATCTCTTGATGGTGAGATGACTGGGGGGAACGAAGCAGCAGTGCTGCTGGATGCCTACCAGCAGAGTTGCTGGACAGGGTGTGGGCAGGGGCTCAACTGCTAAGGCTGAGACTTAGTTTCTCAATTATATCCCAGAGAACTCTGCAGATGGGTGGTTTTGGGAGTGCAACAGGTATGTCCAAAATCAGCCCATGTTCATGGCTGAGGAAAGTTGGCTGAGCTAAGTGTGGAACTGGCTCAGAGAGGAAACCCCCAGCAGTTAGAAGATGGGAAGGCTCAGATTCAAAAGCTGCAGGTGAACCTTTTTTCCTATATTTTTCAAATCGTATATAGATTTATGTCAGCATCACAAAATTTGTATTTTCCGTTTATTGGTACAAGTTATATGTAACAGATACATGCACAACAGTAAAGGTGCTACTGTCATCATTGCATATACCCACGAGATGGTGCTACTGTGCTTCGGCTGAGCCTTCAGACAGGCTGAAAACACGGAAAACAGAGGAGAGACCTTGGGCAGGGGAGATGTCAAAGATGTTGAAGATTCACATGGTACAGGTGCATCTTTTTTGACAAGTACAGATGGAGCTTAATTTCAGTGAGCAAAAACTTGGTATAAAATGTAGAGTACAATAGAACAGCATCAGTATCTGATGTATCTACAGGGGAGGGCAAATAGCATTTTTTAAATATCGGATTCAACCTTTCCATTCAGAACAAAAGATCCCTTTCTAACTAAATCTGATCTAGATTAAGGATGTCTGTTGCATAAAGGAATCCCATAAAGGAATATTTCCATTGGGATGAGAGGATACAGCTTTTTTAGTTGCTTGCTTGTCGAGGATCAGGAAAAATGTGGTGTCATTCCTTCAGTTTAAACAGAAACTAATAAACCACCCATGTTCTATTAGATAAAATAAAATAAAATTTGAACACTCGCTTTCTGTCTTCCATATATTTAGCTATTAGGCTACTGTTGTCCTCCTGTTACAAAACACAAATTTGTGCCTTACGGAATGAATGTTTGCTATTTGGTCCCTCCTGAGAGAGAGAAAATCTGTCAGGATGATCAATCACAGCATGGGAAAGACTGAGAACCTCACCTACAAAGGAAAGGAACAGAACAGTGACACTTCTGAAATTCTTAGAGTGAGAATTGTCTTAACTGTTTATGTGCATAGAAGAACCTAAAGCAAACACTGACATAAGTTACAAGAGACCAAACAACAGAAATCCTTTATCTGCTCAGTGATGTGGCTGGTTTCATGACTACTCTAAAGGAATCAACATGCAATGAAGTAGATATAAACACCACGTCAACTACCATGGACAAATTGTTACAAAGAAATGGGCGGGAACACTTGTTTACCTCTCATAACTTCTGGATTTTCTTTCTGCATACACAGATGGAGGCAAGTATCTGATTTGCAAGTAGCCTATGGGAAGCATACTGCTTGGTGGGTAGGACCGGAACATTTTTTGTATCTGTTATCTTTAACCTACAGAAATTAACCCTAATATCTTGCTAAATGTGCCCTGAAAAAGGTTACCTGGTCCCAAAAGAATATAGCTCATATAGACTCCAAGAATTAAATGGATGCAGAGTCTAAGGGACTCTTCTCCTGTATGAATTTTGTCTTGCCAGAATGGCACTGACCCACCACACTCTGATGCCATGGGCTGAAGAACATGTGGAGTTCTTGGTACATCCTGACTTGGTGAACAGACTAACAGGATAGAGAACAAATGCTTTTCTGGAAATGACTATTTATCTCTTTTTGTTATTAAAGTACAATGACCTGATTTTTTAAGATTCCAAGGCTCTCTTGCCTATCAAAGGAACCTACAAAACTTTAAATCTCTGAGTGGAACCATATAAAAATCATGTCATAGCCTTTAAATCTCTTACTTGAAGTAAATTCCTTATTTTCCAGTCTGGCAACTCAGCTGTTGCTTTTGCTTGCTCGTTTTTGTTTGTTTTGTTTTTCTCAGAGCAGAATGCTCCTAGTAATTAAAATAATGTAATTAAAGCAAATGAGGAAGGTCAGCCAAGTCAACTGTAGAGTTGAGTCAGAGAAGAGTGGAGACAAATGCCCCAGCTGTTAACAGCTGGGGAGGCTCAGACTCAAATACCTAGCAAGCAGGAATTACAAAGTAAATGCTCAAAAAGCTAGACACAAAAGTACTGCTGATTGTACTTGTTTTTCTGGTGCATGATCCAATTTGCAGTGAGCCATGTTGTTACACCTCTGAGAAGGATGATCTTCTTTACACAGAAGTCCCCTACAGCATCATTAATTGTCTGAAGACCACAGAGCCCGCTGCTGGCTGCTAGGAGACTTCTGAGCTCTGCACAGCTTGTGCCATGCAGTCTCTATTTCCACTCACAGCCTGGCTGAGCAACTCCCTTACTGAATGTGAGGTTTCTCTTTCAGCTCTTGACAAACTTTCTTGGTGAACACTGCATTGCACTGTGAACAGAAAACACTGAACAGGTGTACAAGGAATTGTTGCCCTAAGCTCATCTGGCCAAGCAAGTATCCAACTTCTTTTTCATGTCCTCCAAAGCAACTAAGTTCTTTCTGGTACTCTGACCATAAACTGCATTCTCTTTTAAGCTCCTAAAATATCTGTGCATAAGTAGCCTCTGTCAGTGCCTGGGACAAGTCCCATGTGCCTGCAGCATCTCCACAGCATCCAGAGCAAGCCTTCAGCCACAGGAGAGTAGCAGTTCTATGTACTGTGCCAAAACTGGCCCCTGGTGTAGCCAAATGCTGTGAAAACAGTAGAAAATTGTAGCTCTATTGATAAATATTAGTCCTAAGAACTGTCCTTATTCCCTCATCTTTTGCAGTATTGGTAACTGTGCTGGAGTGTTCAGAAAGTAGCATGACATTGCTTTTAGAGAAGCTACTGATGAACTTTTCTTCCTGTATTTTTCAAGTCATATATAGATTGATGTCAACATCACAAAATGTGTTATTCCTCTACTGCTTTTTTTCTCAGCACATTATATGTAACAGATACACACAAAGCACTGCTCTCTCAGAGTGCAATCTGCACTACCGCTAATTTCATTTGCAGTTATTCCTGTGGTGTTTTGATGAAGGATGTGTGACAGCCTTAGTTGAAACATGGGTTTTCTTGGTCTATGCTGTCCTACAAATCTTACAGAAGTAAATTACAGAATTTATTGAGACAAAAATGTTAAAATGATGCTATCAGCAAAAAGGTGCTAGATTTAGGTTAGATATTAGGAGGACGTTTTTCACACAGAGGTTGGTGACACACTGGATTAGGTTGCCTAAGGAGGTTGTGGATGCCCCATCTCTGGATGTATTCAAGGCCAGGCTGGATGTGGCTCTGGGCAGCCTGGTCTGGTGGTTGGTGACCCTGCACATAGTGGGGGAGCTGAAACTAGATAATCACTGTGGTCCTTTTCAACCCAGGCCATGCTATGATCCTATGATTCTGTTTGCCTTGCTGACAGAAGAGGCAGCAGGGTGGGATGTGCTCCTTGTGTAAATACCGTCAGCTGGCAATAGCTGAAACAAATAAACAAAGAAAAATTCATAAAACACCACATGAAAAATGCTTATTTGTGCATGTGTGCAGTCATTTTTCATTTTTGTATTTCACAGGATCTCTTCCATTCCTCACAGTGGCATCACAGCTGTGACCAACGTACCCACGAGGTGGTGCTGCTGTGATTCAGCTGAGCCTTCATCCAGACTGGAAATACGGAAAGGGAAAATTCAATGGAGAGTTTAATGCATTCACACGGTACAGGTGCCATGTTTTTTGTCAAGTACAGATAGAGCTTAATTGCTGTGAGCAAAAACTTCATATCAAATGTAGAGTGCAATAGACCAGCATCAGAAGCCCATCTGCAGGGTAAGTTTAATAGTAATTTTTAAATATCAAATTCAACCTTTCAGTTCAGAACAAAAGATTCCTTTCTAACCAAATCTATCTAGATTAAAGCTGTCCATTGCAGGCCCAGCAATAAGGCAGTATTACTATTACTCCAGAAGAGAATGAGTTTTTAAATATTCTTCATCTCAGCATGGTAATTTCTTGAAATCAGTTAAGGATCTTTAGATAATAAATTCATGCTGCTTAAAGGACTCTCAGTGAACTGACTGTCTCCCAAATCATTCTCTTGACTGGTAACTGCCCCGGTTTGGGGCTGGTGCCATCTGTAGTGCTGAAGGCAGGCTGGTGGCCATGGGGTTTTTTTCATGCACAGCTGCTGCTATGGAGAGCACTGCACCATCAGGGCCTTCAGGCTGTCCCCTCACCTTGCATGACACAGCTGAGTTGAGCAGCTGCTCCTTCCTCCCCCTTCCCAAGATGTAGCTTTGGGCAGCCTGGTCTGGTGGTTGGCGGCCCTGCATATGGTGAGGGGGTTGAAACTAGATGATCATTATGGTCCTTTTCAACCCGGGCCATTCTATGATTCTATGAAGATGAACTCTGTGGGCTAGGAGAGCCTGGGGTCATAGTTCAGGAGAAAGTACCCTTACCACATGCAGGTTTAGGATCTCAACATCTCTCAGTGCTAAACAAGCTTGAGTACTATTTGCTCTGCTGCATGGCACTTGTATAACTGCAGCAACAAGACCTAAGGTTGCTGTTTATATAAAATTCTTCCCAAGTTCATTAAGCCTGACTTTTATTGGATTTTTATTTATTTTTTGTAGGTTTACTTGTTTCACTCTACAATAGCTATTGACTTATGTGGTACTGTGCGGAGTTTGAATTTCTGGAATATCTTCCTGCCCAGAGGAGTAGGGGTGGTAAATTCAGATGGAAATTCAGACTTGGGCTGTCTGCATCACTGGAAGGGAAAGATATTAAGTCACTCATCTGTGTTTGCTTTTGACTAGTAGCCCTGTTAAGAACTGGTGGCTTTGGGTGCTCACTCTATGTGGGGATCCTGTGTGTCTAACTCCAGGATCAGGGTGCCTATACCCAGGCAGTATCTAGGCACTCAGGCTCAGAGCAGCCCTTATCCCACAGCTCTTGGGATATCAGCCTGGGGATCTGCTCTCAGAAAGAACTCATGCAATGTATAGGTTTGAGCTAGGATTTCTTCTTTCCAGGAACATTTTCTTAACCACTGACACATTAACTAAGCAAAAGAATCACTCATACCCTTCTGTGGTACAGACAGTAAATAAGAAGGCCTAAAATTTTGAAATAAAGTGCTAATATTTGCTAAGAATAAATTGTTTGGGGTTGTTTTTTTTCAGATAGTGCAAAACAGTGGTGCCTGGCATCAGACAGGGCTTCTGTACACTATTGAAATATACAGCAACACATTAATTGTTAGTAACCCAAATGCAGGATACTGAAAGAGAAATATATAGCACATCTATGGTCTGTAGAAAGGTGCAAGGACTGCTCTGACAATAGATGTGGTACTCTGTTTGTCTTGCTCAGGGCAGTAGCTCAAATCCAGTGTCCATCGGGATCCGCTGAAATACTTAGCACCTGCTTGGCGCTCATTAGTCTGTATGACAGACTGTTTGTGTGCCCCCATTGGCGCAGTGGTATAAGCTGCTGCTTGCGGCACCGGAGGGCCTGGGTTCGAATCCCCCCCTGTGATGCAGCGGTAGAAGTGCCGCTTCACTACACAGGGGGCTCGAAACTCGGGAGTTGGACTCGATGATCTCTAAGGTCCCTTCCAACTCGCACAATACTATGATACTATGATACTATGACATGAACTTCTGATTTCAGTTCCTTGTTAAATAGGTGGGAGTAGTAGACGATTAATCTGTGGGCCAACAAGTACATCTGATTCAGGTTTGCTTTTCCACAGTTTCCCAAACTGTTGGATTGGAAAACGCAACTTCTCAAAACTGTCAGGACTGGATAATGTAACATCATGTACTGCAGAAAAGTAATATTGAATTGTCTTCAAAAAGATGCCATTTCAAAACAGGAGAAATAGAGTTACCTCTGTATGTATTCCTTGATTTGGCTATCTTTTAAGGCAGAAAAAAAATGGAGGTAGGTTGACACAGACAAACAAATAAAATGACAAAAATGTTGTCCGAGATTTGACCTCTGTACATAACAGTTCTGAAGATCAGGACTGAAACTCATCCCACTCAGTACCTGTAGTGAAATATTCTCTGAGTTGGACTGGATGTAAACAAAGACAAGCTAAGGAAAATTAGCCTGGAAAGGATGAATTCAGCAGAAAGGGAAAAATGTACTGCTGTCAGAGACTGTTTCTTAATATCTCTATCTTTAGAAAACTGCCCTTAGCTTTAATCACAGTTTTTATTTACAGCCTGTGTTGAATGCCTTTTGCCTGTTCTTATGGTCCTTATGGCCTTTTCAGTTTTGTTTTGCATCTTGGGCCTTTAGCATTTTTGTGATAGATAGAAATATAACATTTTAAGTGTTCTCTAAATGTGCTGTTCTCTTTCTGAGTGATAATGAAATTGCATAATCATCTTGTTCTGTACTTTATGATCTTGTATGATTCTAAGTAATATATTCTCCACTGTCAATAGGATCAAAAATTTCCTATGGTCCTTTCTTAAGCAAAGTGGTAATTCCAAGAAGCAAAGACCAAAGTAGACAAAATGATGTTCTGAGGGAAATTTCCCCATGCAGTTCTGAGAAAGTTTCAATTTTCTGTATTGGTAATTAGTCAATTAAACCCATATTTGGCTTTTGCTTTAATCTCTACATACATTTTGCATCTATGAAAATGTCTTTGTGTGTGGGAAATCTCTTGGTCCATCCAACAAGTGAGATGAGCTCAAACAGGTTAACTGCACATTTCTGTGCTCTTTTCTCTACTGGAGCTGATAGGTTGGTCTGCATAAATTGAAGTTTCTCTCTTCAGACTGTATGTACAGTGGAGAAATGTCATTGTGCAGTGTTATTAGAGTGAAAATAGTTCGTTCCAGGGAGCAAGTTTTGGTTACTGACTTCCACCATGCACCATGGTTCCCCATGAAGTCACAGTGGCTAATCTCAAAATTTGATATGTGAAGATCCTATTCTAGGCTAACTAACAAAACATTTTCCAATCAAGAAGTTTCTGAATACCCTAAAGGGCAACTCCTCCAAGGAGACAGCCAGATAAAAATAGGTGCAACCAATATTTTGACTGCAGTTATAAAGCTGTTCTAAAATTTCATTGCTTTATTTAAGACCCCCAGCTAAAGCAAGATTTATCAGTCTGCACTGAGCAACGACTTCTCATAAGAGCTCAGCAGTAAGCAGATAGAAAACTGCATTACTTGAATGAAAAAGTGAAGTGTCACATAAGCTCAACTCTATTGGAAATGGATTAAAACAGAGCCTGTGGCCTTCTCACTAAATCACAAAAGAGACATACAGCTGTGAATGCTATTTTTCAAAGGAATTATTTATACTAAAAATTCTGAATTCTTTCTTTCTCTATGCAGCTCTCCTCCAGATGAGCCAAGTGTGTCTCCAGGGGGCAGAGAGGCCCATGAAATGTAAGGAGCTCTTGCTCATATCTGGGGATTCAGAACTGAGAAGTCTGTGCTCTTCTTCCAAGCAATTGTGCCCATTGTGTATTCTCCGTCATGGAGGAGAGGAGCTAAGAAAGAAATGACAAAATTTCTTCCTTTTCTGCCCTCAGCATGATTGAGCCTCTGAAGAGGTTATATAGTTATGAAGCTGCACATGTTAATGTAGTGCCTAGAAGAGGAAGTGTCCTTTTGAAACATTAGTAAAGCTCTCAAAATGGTGATCAGCAGGTGAAATGTAGATACATGTTTCCTGACTCACTAGCAGCACCAGTGCAATATGAAGAGCATCAACATTTTAAAAGACAATAAATAGTTTAGAGACGCTTTTGAAGTCTTATGGCTTGCAATCACAGTCACAGAAACTTCTTTGTATTATATCTTTCTTGGTGCCTGCAGGAACCCTGGCTAACTTGTCATGGGGGTCACCTTGCTTTGCCAACTGAATGGTGAGTCCACAAAGGGCAGTACAAAATCAGTCAAAGTAGCTGCTTCATTGACTGTCTCATCACAGTACTAAGCACATGTTCAATTGAAATGCAACATTCAAAGGTGACATGATTGCAGCTTTGTGAGATCTTTCACAGAAAAGAGGTGTGCCTGATAGTACTTTGTTTTGCGCACCTTCTCACCGCTTAGCTGCTGGAGTAGCTGATAGTTTGGGGATTTTATTAATCTTCTGCATCTGGTTTGCACCTGATTTTTCTGATCTCTGAGGCTCTCCACCATATGGATAGGTTTTGATATGGATTTTTCTGGTCCATGTGATTTCATCTTGAGCTGAATGAAAAAGCACAGATAGCATTAAATATATTCAGTCCTCATAGTTCTCCTTATTTCCAGCTTATGAGGGCTTTTATACTTTTCAGGGTTGGGCTTGCATTCTGTCTATTGCCCGAAAGTCTTAATTTCAAACTAAGTGGAAAATAAACCTTAACATTAATTTTGTGGGAAACATTAAATGATTATAAAATCCCTTATTGGAAATCAAGTTTTTGCTTACGTTGTTTAAATCTCAGAGGTTAGAAAGATATATCACTTATTCTCATTCTTGTCCTGTGTGTAAATTTCAACCTTTAAAGGGAATTTTTTTTCTAGATGAATGTTTAATTAAGAAGACTGTTTTCTGAGTAAAGTCCAATTTATGAGGTGAGTCATATTCAAGCTCTAAAAATATTGACAGTGTTTGATTCTGATTTTGATTTTTATTCATATGCTTCCTTTGTATTCCATTAGTGAACCATGTCAACATATATTGATTTACATGTAAAAAAACAAAGTATTTATTCACAGTAAAGGTCAATGGTGCTGAAACAGATCTTGCTTGCATGTAAACCTGATAGCTATTGGGACTAGGATGAAGTACATTTAATAGAGAGAAGAAAATGGGGAGAATTTTTCTCCAATCTGCTGATTTTCCCTGTTTTGTTCACAAGTTAAGAAAAAACAGATGAATGAAGAAAAATCACAACAAAGTGGTCAACTACTAACAAGCAGAGCTAACATCTAGTTCCAGAATAAAAAACTACACTATTTGCAGATGACGCTTAGCTATGACAGGCTGGATCACTGGGCTGAAACCAATGGGATGAGGTTCAACTAGACCAAGTGCTGAGTCCTGCACTTTGGCCACAGCAACCTCAGGCAGTGTTACAGGCTTGGGGCAGATCAGCTGGAAGACTGTAGAGGAAATAGACCTGAGGGTATTTGTCGATGCTCAGCTGAACATGAGCCCGCAATGTTCCCAGGTGGACAAGAAGGCCATTGCTGTCCTGGCTTGTATCAGAAATAGTGTTTCTAGTAGGAGCAGAGATGTAATTGTACCTCAGTACTATGGTGAGGCTGCACCTTGAGTACTGTGTTCAGTTTTGGGCCCCTCATTGCAAGAAAGAAATTGAGACCCTTGAGTGTGTCCAGAGAAGGGCAATGAAGCTGTGAAGAGTCTGGAGCACAAGTCTCATGATGAGTGGTTGAGGGAACTAGGATTGTTCAATCTGGAGATGAGTAACTCAGGGGAGACCTTATCACTCTCTATAACTACCTGGAAGGGAGGTTTTGTAGTGAGCTGGGAGTCATGTAACTAGTGATAGGGCTAGATTGGATGGCCTCAAGTTGCTCCTGGGGAGATTCAGTTAGGAAATACTACTTTTCTGAAAAAGTAGTCAGGAGCTGGAAAGGGCTGTTTGGGGAGGTGGTGAAGTCACCAACCTTAGAGGTGTTCAAGGAATGTTTAGGTACTGTGTTGAGGGACATGGTTTAGTGAGAACCATTGGTGATAAGTGGACAGTTGGACTGGATAATCTTGTAGGTCTTTTCCTACCTTGGTGATTCTGTGATTCTATGACTCTGTGTGTTACAGTCAGCACACCCAAGGGACAGCATGCCATCCAGAGAGACCTAGACAGACTTGAGCAGTAGGCCCAGGAGAACCTCATGAGGTTCAACAAACCCAAGTGCAAGGTCTTGCACCAGGTTTGTGGCAACACCCAGGGTGGAGAACAGCCCTACAGCAAAGGACCTGGGGCTACTGGTGGATGACAAGATGGACATGAGCCAGCAGTGCACCCTCACAACCCAGAAAGCCAACTATATCCTGGCTACATCAAAAGAAGTATGGCCAGCAAGGTGAGGAAAGTGATCCTTCCCATCTGCTCTGTGCTGGTGAAGCCCCACCTGGAGACTGCATCCAGATGTGGAGTCCTCAGTACAGAAGAGATTTGGACCTGTTGGAGCATGTCCAAAGGAGGGCTATAAAACCGATCCAAGGGATGGAACAACTCTCATATGAGGACAGGGTGAAAGAGCTGGGACTTTTCAGCCTGAGGTGTCCTTCAGTATTTAAAGGGGGCTATAAGAAGGAAGAAGAAAGTTGCTTTAGCAGGGTCTACCATGATAGGACAAGGGGAAACAGTTTCAAACTAAAATAGTGGAGATTTAGACTGGATAAGGAAGAAGTTTTTGATAAGAAGGATAATGAGGCATGGGAACAGATTGCCCGGAGAGGTGGTTGATGCCTCATACTTGGAGACATTCAAGATCACCTGGACTAGGCTCTGAACAACCTGACCTAGTTGTACATGTCTCTGTTCATTGCAGGGGAATTGGACTAGTTGGCCTTAAGAGTCCCTTCCAACTCAAATGATTCTATGATTCTTTTCATAAGATTTTAAAAGGTAAAAGGAAAAAAATGACGAAGAAGAAGTAATTTTAAAATCAATATATTTTCTTATCTGATAGGGAGTACTCTAAGAAATAAGTTGGGAGCAGAATGTGACTTCAGTAAAACTTCTTTCACTTCTGTCCTGCTTGACAGTCCTACCTTGAACCATAACAATGGAGGCACAGCCAGATGGATACTGTCAGTTGGAAAGTGGCTCTCAAAAAGGCATCTCAAGCAGGGGCCCGAGGGAATACACCCTGAGATGATTCTATTCAATATTTTCATTAGCCACCTGGATGATGGAAGAGAAAGCACACTTATGAAATTTGCTGACAGCTCTAAGCCAGGATGGATGGCAAGCGGTATGTGGGATGGGATCTGAATTCAAAGTTATCTTTATACACTGGAGAGAGAGAACACAAAGGGAAGGAAAGGAAGCGTGGCAAGTGTAAAGAGAGAAGAGAAGAGAAAGAAAACAGTGAAAGAATAGAGAAGAGAAAGAAAATGAATAAATACAAACTGGAAACTAAATGGCTAAACACTGGCATGTCAGAAAAAGATCAGGAACTAGAAGTGGGTTAGAAACAGGCTGTAGGTCTATCTGCATTATGATTCTTTTGCAGAAGAGGCAAGTTGCAGACTGAGAGCTATTATTGAGAGAGATAACATAAAACTGAAAGAAAACAGTTATTATTTATCATTTTCATATCACTAACAGATTTCTCTAAATATAGGTGGAAGGTTATCTGAGGATTATTCAGCTACTGTCAGGATCTCAGCCAGTCTTTTATACCATAAAAATCCCTACAGAAAATCATGGATGAAATCCAGGGTTGTTTTTATGCTCAGTCCTGTGGCAGTGATGCTGCAAGCAGTTAAAAATTAGATGCCTTCCATTTTAGAGTCTAATTTTCAAGAGTATGTACAGCTTGGAAATATGAAGTGGTAATGAAGTTAAAGAAGAGCTGGTTTTCAGAACACAAGTCTTCCCTTACAATTTTTGAGTCTTTTCATTCCAGTCACCCCCAAACTTGCCACCATCACTGCTTTACTGCTTTACATACTACTTTAGTGCATCTGCGTCATGTCTTCATTTATACTCCATTAAAATAAATAAATAAATAAATAAATAAATAAATAAATAAATAAATAAAAATAATGGCAAGAGAAACAAGTCCTCCTGATTTAACCTGTTTTAAAAAAATATGGTGATTAAAGCTAGCTTGGACTTGAGAGAATACTACTGAATTCCCTTCAGTACTTATATCATGGACAGCTTAGCTCTTCTTTTAATTCAAAGATGATTGCTTTGTTTTTGTGTTATTTTCCCAGAAACATTTTTTGAATCTCCTCAGTCTCCCATTAATCTCTGGGTGCTGCTTTTGGCTTTCTCATTCAAAATCTGTGGGTCAAAGTGTACTTAATAGTGACATCTCTATTCATTGTATTAGCTGAGAAGAACACACAACAGAACCTTACAGCTTTGTCAATTTATTATCTGTATCCCTAAAAAGATATAAAACAACATTTATAACCTTTCTGTCTCCTGTTGTCTTCAAAATGGGCCTTGGCCCCTCATGAATCCAGGGGCAGGTAAGGCATTCTGTTTTTCACCGTTTTAAAAATACATGCAGAATTAAGTTTATCTATTATCCAGTATCTCTGTGTGGAAACTGAGAGGTCAGTATGCCTGCATCATTACAAGCAATGTGTGTTGCTATTCTTATTGTATAGAGCTGCAGAAACCCTTTTCATATAAACAGCTTACACTTCAGAGGCTCTCAAGCTGGCACTTGTGTGTGGAGAAAGTGTACCTTTGTTCTGTCCATGTTCTTGAATATTTACTGACTTAAACACTGATGTACAGAAGTGGTAAAATTTCAGGTATTCCTAGCTACTATTAATCATACTATAACCTGAGAAGAATCCATATTTCTGGAAAAAATGAGACATGCCTAGATAACAGCCTTAACTGTAGTATTTTCCCCTGAGCTTAAAGTTCCTCTGTATCCTTTTCTGCTTTTCAAAAGCACATAAGGCACACCAGGTATCTAAGAGGTCATGACAGCTCCTCTACTAAAAGGTGGCGGGGCTCATAAACTGATGTTGGGAGGGAAAAAATGTTATAAGGATACAAAACTTCTAAGGAATGTGTTTTTCTTCTAGAAGTACCTGGACACTGTCTTGTCTTTATTATCTGTAAGTAAATACAATTTTCACCTTGTTCTGTAAAAGTTATTAGAAAATATAAAATCATTTTCTGACTTACAAAACCATGCTCTGAGCACAGGGTGGCACTCTGTAATCCCTGAACATTACAGCCTTTGTATGAAGTGGTGCATTCATTGTGGCAGGGGTCCTCTTGCACTGAATTCCTCTAGGAGAAATGCTTACAGAATGGTTGGGACTGAAAGAAGCATGTGCATTTCCTGTCTGTTTGTATCTCAATACATCAATTTTAGTGAAATATCCTTGCCTTTTCATTCATGCATTTATCAGTCTGAAGGGAAGGCATGCCTCACTCCCTTGTCAGTAATCTGTCCTGTCAAATTCAGTGATGTTCACTTATAGATCATCAATATGTGCTCAGGTTCTCTGGGATACCATCACATTCCTGAAGAGAATACAAGAAATGGTGATTATGATAACTTTACTGGTGTGAAATAACAACTTAAATCTTGACAAAAAGTATCACTTTCCTTAGATTCTCCTTTACCTGCCCCCTACTATCACTGGCTGAAGTTATCCTGCTTTTCACTAATCATTTCTGACCTGTGGCTGTCAGATTTATTTATGAGAATCTATTTGTTTGGCTGGTATCTCTGAATCATGGATCTGGAAAGATGGCTAAGACATGTTTCTCATCCTGTAATGCACACTATTTGAAAGACCTCTTCAATTTTAGGTAATCTACCATCCAAAATGAATGAAATGACCTTAACTATCAGTTGTATGTGTTATGTCTCACAGTACCTTTTCCTCAAGCACCGACGTGATTGAAAGCATTTATAGTGCCACTATGAGAGTTGCTGCACAGCATCTGTTTTGACTTTTCCAGGTTTTAAAAAGGTGATGCATCAGAAGTCCACTGAATCTAGTAGTTAATAAAGATGAAAAACCTGTTTTTCCTTCATAATTGTGATTATACTGACGAAAGTGTTTCACATTCTGAGTTGATCTTATCAGTGATATTATCAGTGAATCATGCTTGAGTGGAAGTTTGGGTTGTTAGTCCATCAGTAACAATTGTCACTTTAGTATGTTGTGGCTATTTTTACTTTCCCTGACAATACACACTTAAATGGAGACATACATGTTCTGAAAAGCATATGCTAAGATATTAAGTCTACACATTCTTGGTTTCTAGCAGAAAGTATCTGAAGGGAATGAAGGAAGATCTTTATTTACTTCACTTAGTGGGGCTGGCAGGCACAGGTGTTAAGATGAATTCTTCTGTAGCCGTATTCCCAGTAAGGAAAGTAAAGTTTATGATGACCTAGATAACCCTGTTGAAAAATTCACTTATGCAAAATTCTGCAAATATCTAAGTGACTTTAAATCCTTGTAACCTGAGTGTCAATCTGCATGTGATGTCCCTGACTGTTTTTGCTTTAAAAATGAGTTTAAAATTCAGTGTTGTCCTGGTTTCTTCTGGGACTGAATTGACTTTCCTCTCATGAGTTGGGGAGGCAGCCACTGCTCAAGGACTGGCTGGGCATTGTTTGGTGGGTGGTGAGGAATTGTGTTATATACCACTTGCTTTATATATAGTATATACCCAAAAGTAATGCCTTTTCTTTTTTTTTGTGGAAACTATAACTGAAACACCGAGAACAATAACATCATCTGATAGACCAAATTCTCAGCTTCAAAGCACTCATTTTCAACATAATCACCACCACTAGCTATGCATTTTTGCCAGCTTGCATGTCATACCACCATCCTCCTCTGACATCATGAGCTAACATTATAAAACAGGATGCAATACTTTCAGAACAGCTCTTCTTTAATATTATCTTTACCATTTCTTTTCCTTTTCTGTCCTAGTAAATAGTTCTTATTTCATACCATGAATTTTGTGTTTCTATTGTTTTGTTCTTCCAAATCTCTCCTCTGTCTCACAGGGAGGTGGTGCTGATCTGCTGCTAGGTTAAACAGTGTCTTCCTCGGTTTTTCATACATTTATTCCATGCATATGGCAAACAATAGCAGAAGTCCCTATATTTGGCTTTGCTTTGTGCACAGTCATTGTACATGCTGGATTTATTCTCTGAACCTACTCCCTGAATAATGCTATACTCAGATAAATTTCCCCATAACTACTCAAAATATCACACAAATGACAATGGAGAAAAATCCACAGCAAGAAGTGAAGAGCTACACTGCTACAGCTTTACAATGATATGAATTTGTGCTGCTCTCAAGAGTTAGAATTGTTGTCTTAAGTACTCAGTTTACTGTTCTCTCTTTTATAGTATACAGAGGAAGAGTTATAGCGTTGCAAAAATATTGCCCCTTCTGTCTGCTAGACTGAGTTTTAACAAGACTCGACTTTGCAAATAAATCAAAGCTATTCTCCACTAAAAGAGTTCTCATACCAACCAAAAGGATACTACACAGAATTACAGGCTGTCATATTTGGAATCACTGAATTGACTGTTTTATCAAATTAGGATCTGCTGTGTTCTGGGCTATTAACCAAAGTGTCAACAGCTAGTAAAAGACAGAATAGTGTATTTCAGATACCCAAAGAAAGTATATATTAAAGTTTTAAAATTAGGAAGTACTTTACCCAGGGTACTCTCCAAATCATCCAATACATGCCAATAAAAGCACAAATGAAAAATCAAGAATTCCATTGTAAAATCAGCGAATAAGAATATAGAATATTTAAGAACCTTGCTAGTCTCAATTGAGTTTTGGCTTTTTTTTTTTTTTTTTTTTTTTTTTTTTTTTTTTTTTTTTTTCCTCCTTTCTTTCTTTTTCTACTATTATTTTATTTGATGGAAATGAAAGCTAAACAATTGCAGCAATATTAAGTGACTCTTCAGAATAAGTCCTGCTTTGGTTTACAACCCTGTAGAAAAACAGAAAAATAACTAATGGGAGAGACTGCCAATCCTCTAATGTTTTTTTCCATGCCTCCAGCAGTATAACTGTATATATAGCAGTATAGCAGATAGCATATAGACAGTCAAAGTTTCACACAAATAATAAAATGGTGAATGTACCAACTTCATGCTGCCTTGAAAAAACAGAAGTGAGCCTAAAAACAAAATCTGGGCATGCTATTGTCTTAAAAAATGCAGGAAAAGAGCAACACAAGTGGCAGAAATGTCATTTCTCAGTAAGAATCACCATAAATAAAGAATTGTGTTAGCCAGAGGCCTTGCTGACATTCCTTTCTAGTAAGAAATTGTTATGCCTGATACACACCTAGAAAAAGGAACCTGAAAAAGACCTGGAAGACAGAAAAAAAAAAAGAAAAGAAAAAAAAAAAAAAAAAAAGGAGGTGGGAAGATTTCAATGTAGACAGTGAGAAAAGTCTCTGACTAAAATATACCTAGAATTTAATTCAGTCAGAGATAGAATTTAATTCAGCTGCTGTTTCAGAATGGGGTTTATGCCCCTCTGAGGAACTCATGATTTGAAGCTGATCAGTGAGCAAAATGGTAGAGGGAAACCAGGGGAAACTATGAAGGTGGAAAGCTCATTAGATCTTCGGAAAGTTGACTCTTATTGTTTGTAAGTTGCATAGTTGCATCATTAGGATTCTGTAGTTGTTAGAAGACAAATTTTATTTGAATTATCAAGTCTCAGTAACCTTATAATTTATAAAGAACTATAGGATATATTCAGACTTGATTTTTGATTTGATTTTTGCTGTCAAGATCTGTTACCTCACCATCTGTATGGAATTCTACCTTTTTTTACTTGTCACTCAGATCAAGATTTTGTTCACTGAATTGTTACTTGAGAAATGGTTCCCACCGAGAAGTTATTTCTGAAGATCAGATCCCATGCCCTGAGGGAAAGTGAGCTTCATGCATATTTAACTTATTGAGCAAATGAGACTTTCTATGTAATGAGCTGTTTGAAAGTTAGAACAAAAACAGATTTGAAGATCACTTATTTTCTAAAACAATTTATAACTTCCAAAAAGTGTGAACTGCTCTTATAGAAAATATATTTCAGGAGCATCACCTATTTTGCAGGGAAAGATGCTAATGTACCTTTTATTATCTGCATTACAAAATAATAAATCATAAACAGTAAATAATAAGCAATACAATTTGAGTAAAGTTAAAACCTGAAGAAAGATTTTTCAGCTGTGAGCCAGATACTACATTTTTTCTTGGACATTCCTTTTGATCTATTCTCGAATGGCATTGTATTGAGGAAGGGAGGAATTAGGAAAATCTATATGGTAGGATTAATTTTGCTACTTAAGTCTGGAGTAGTTATTTACATAGTATTGACAGGGGCAAAAGAAGGCATTCTACTTCTTTTGATACTTCCACTTTTTTCTACAACATTTTGCAGTCCTGGCTCTATGCACAAAAGAATTGTGGAAGTGATAAGACTGATGTAACACTGATGCTATGAGAGGGATTAGGAAAGCAGTCTGGAAGGCTTCCATCTTGATCAGATAATTGGGATTCAGCACTCATGTGAGTTTACAAAGCTCACTGCAGCAGACAGCATACTTATGTCTGCAAGAGAGAAAACAGAGTGCAGAGGCTTTCCCTGTACTGCCTACACAGAATAAGGCAACTTGTCAATAATACACAGGTTGCTTTCTAAAGAAACTCCATGGTGAAATTTTGCATCACATTGTGTGCCCAAGTTTATTTGGATTTGCATCAAATACGGAATTGGAATCAGTCCCAGCAAATGACTCAAATTATGTTCCTCTGCATCTAGCATTCAAGGAAAAGAGTTGTGTTCTGAATTGGCCCTGTGCTCCCACCAGTCAAGAAAAAGACAATTCAAACAAGAAGATGTCACGTCTTCACGTCTTGGGGTAGCCATGAGATGACAGGCACCACTCACACCTTCAGCTTTCTGAGGCTTCTGGCACATTTTCCCTCCCAGGCCAGAGTCCATGGCTGACAGCGGTTAGTCTGGAACACAGGTAGATGAAAGATAATTTTAGATCTTGTGTTGAGCAAATGTGATGGCCTCAAGTCCTCCAGTGTTTTATATGAGAATATCATAGTTTGTTAGCATTAAAGTGACAAGCTCCAACTCATATAGAAGCTAAATCTAAGGTTCTAATCTAAGATTATTCCTGTATCTGTTCCCATCATTGAGATGATTTCTTCCAGTTTCTAGACTAATTTGTGTTTCCTTAATTTCAGATTTATTTTCAAGCCTTACCTTTGATTGTAATATTTCAAGATGATGTTGACATGGCAGTCAAAATGGGGTATTGTTTTTACAGATTGAGAAGTGTCTGTATAAATCAGGCTCCAACAACATCTTGATTAGCCAGTTAGAGACAAAGTATCTTATAAAATATATTTTATTAGTATTAATTATATCACCTTGTCAAGATGTAACAGATAAATAAAAACAGTGCTCAAAAATGATTATTTTATGTGTTAATTATATGAAAGATGTTAAACAACAAGCCATATGAACTATCATCTCCCTTGTCATTAAGGCTGTCAAGTTCAATTATATCTCAGAAACATTATTATTTATAACTGTCTACAAAACTGCTGAGATACTGTAAATTCATGTATCTTATAGAATCAAAATGCTGAAGAAAATCTGTTATTATTTCATTAGGATGGAGATAATATCATTAGGCTCTTTCCACCTAATTCTGTGTTTGTGAGAATCAGTGTAGCTGGAATATTTCATCTATTTCTGGGGCCCTCAGAACATGAAAGAGAGAATTACGGTTCTCCAGCCTGGAAAAGGAAAGGATCTATGGGGACCTTATAACAATCTTTCAGTACATGAAGGGGCCCTACAGGAAAGCTAGGGATGGACTTTTACAAGAGCATGTAGCAACAGGAAAATGAGAAATGGTTTTAAACTGTAAGAGGGTAGATTTAGACTAGATTTTAGGAAGAAAGTCTTTACTTTCACATGTTGCCCAGAGAGGTTGTGAATGCTCTGGAAGAATTCAAGGCCAGGCTGGATGGGACTGAGCAGCCTGATCTAATGGGAGATGTCCCTTCCTATAGCAGGGGGTTGGAGCTAGATGATCTGAAAGGTCTCTTCCAACAAAAACCATTCTGTGATCCTGTGATTTTGTTTCTTTTGTTTAAATATCAAGACCAGAAACCTGACTGGAGAGGTGTAAAGTATTTCATGTGAGGAAGGACTAGTAGAATTTGGATTATTTAGGTCAGTAAATAGAAGGTTTTGATGGGATATCAACATTGTTTATATGAGGGAAGTGAAGACCACAGAAATAATACTATTTAATCTAATAAATCATGTTGGCAGAAAAACAGAGATACATGTGCTATTCTTAGAACCAGAGTGGAAATCAGAAAATCAGAAGAAAATTTTTAAAGCACTCTCCTTTTTTTTTTTTTTTTTTTTTTTTTTTTTTTTAAACCTCTGAAACTCATTAAAAAATATACATAAAGAGTTTTCATTATTTTGCCTATTGAAAATGAACGGTGATCAAGGTATCACAATCATCATGGCAGCTTTTAGAGGAAATACCAATGGATTTGTGTCTCACTGTTCAGAATAATCCTTGAGATGATATGTATGACTTATAACATGCACTGGAACTTCAAAACCAAACATGTTCCTTCACAGAAGATGTGTGCAACATTTTCATGTAGTGAATGATAATCATGGATTCTCTTCTGGTGGTTTCATCCTTTTCTATCATTTTTATCTTTACAGAAGACTGACTGAATAAAGCACCAGTCTAAATGTAAATAGTGCTCCTATTTCAGTAGTATGCTTTCCTTTCTATGTTCTCTATTAAGGTCTTTATCATCCTGGGGACCACTGCACCAAATATCCCGTTTATATGATGCCTGTCTTTGTCTTCTAAAAAGAAACTCTGGGATAGTGCCTCAGCTTGAGTACATCACCTCAACTCGCTGATGTGAGTTAGTCAGTTGATTTGAATCAGTGAGTGAAGTTATCTGGGCTTTGTCATCATGTACATAGAGATATCTGCTGAAAGAACTGTCATCTTTATCTTTGGGATTTCAAGTTACTTTGCTCTCTCTTCCCTTGCCGTATTTCACTACCACAACAGTCTGAGCACAGTCTTCCTTAGTGTTCAGTGAATCTGTACGACAGTTCACTATCTGTTATCTTTGCTAGAATTAGCCCATCTTTCTTTTTTTCTTCTCACAAGCTGTCATTTGTTATTAAATAACTACAGCCTTGATATCCATGATAAATAAAGTTCTGTGCTTCATAGGACATAGAAAACAAATAAATAAAGGAAAAAATACAAAACACACATTTAACAGAGGCTAATAAGATAAAGATTTATTCTAGTCCTCTGCCAGCCTTCAGCTAGAGACACCCAGCTTGCAGCTGCCGCTTACAGTTTACTCCTACTGAGAAAAATGATAAAAGCCTTTAAACCTTATTTGAAAATGAGAATTCAATTGCTGCTTTTTCATAATACCCCAAAGAAGACTGAAATTCTCAGATATTTGTCACTGATTTTACCAAAATAGAAAGTCTGATAACTATAAGGGAAAACCTAGAAAACTGGAGGCCAACATCTGATGTCTTCATACATTATGAATATGAATTGTAAAAGAACCTACTGATTGGCATTTTGTTTGGGATCGGCCAGGAGCCCAAAAAAGCTGTCAGCATAATGAGACTACTATTGCCTGTTTTACCAGACAACTCAATTAGTAACCCAGTTATTCAGAGTGGATATTTAGATCTTTCCTTTTGATTTGATTTTAAAATACAGAGTAAGCTTTCCATATTTCTTCTCTTATGAATTTCATCAGTGAACAAGGCATAGTTCTTAAATATTGGAAGCAAATAAAACATGATTCATTTCTTTCATCTTAATAGTCAGTTTACTGCTGTTGCATAAGGAGGCACCAAGACTAACCTGTAACAGTTTCACTGTGTTGAGTACTCTAACTGCAGCAACTTCTTAATACAATTACATAGTTTGAGCAATATGACCTCATTTCTTTCTTTACTTACACAGGTGATCGTTAGTGTTTTAATTTTTATAATAGTTTCCAGTGCTCTAAGTAGATAAAAACAGCTAAAATATTTTAGAGATAATAAACTGATTAGTCACAGACTGTTGAAAATGAAATGAATTTTCTCTTATAAATCTATTACACTTTAACAGCAGTAGTGCTCAACTTTAGTACTTGAAGAAAAATCAAGTTCTCTAGAAGGTATTTCACAGCTTCATCAATGCTGCTTAATCAAGCTTCACTCTCATCCTTGTCAATAGATGTATCCTTGTTAGGCTCAGGTTTGTTACTTTAAGTGATGCTTAGCTTTGTAAGTCAGTTTGACTTTCAATCTGCCTTTGAATAATTCCCATCATTCTATTAATACTTCCTTTCCAGACTGGTCTCTGTTCCAGGTAATACCACTGCTACTTATTAGTTCAAATAGATTGTTCATTTTCTGCTCGCTCATAAAATTTCATTATTTGCGTGTTAGCTTTATCATCCAGTTAATCTTCTTGGTGCTTTAAATATATATGATAGCAGAGCTGACCTTCTAGCACCTTCTGTGCAGATCATTTTTAGAGTTTTCTGTCCACAGCAACTTATTTCCTTGAAAAAAAATATAAATGTGCATATTTATGTATTGCATTTCTTGCACCATGATTTTAATTTAAATTGATTTTTCTAATCATGAAAGTGTGTATTTATACCCTAATCTAGAAAATTAATTACCTCAAAAAAGTAAGATGTTAAAGAGAGAATTTAAACAGAGTAACAATCAGACAACTAAGAGTCCAATTGATACCTTATTCTTCCTTGCATAGTCAGAACAGAGACAGAAAAAGAGGAAAAAGATATGAGACAGGATGATGAAGGATGATGAAAACAAAAAGACCCAAGTTTGTTCTGACAAGAAAGCTGGATGTCTAAAATCTAAAGTGATTTATCTTGCTCCAAACCCTGGCTGTGTAGTATACCATGCAAGGGCAAGCCATGTGTGTCAGTGCATATGGCCAACGCACTGTGAATCTAACTAGAACAACTAATCAGGGTGTACCACCTACTTTACAGGAATTTTACCCAGGAGTCTTCACATCATGTTTACCTGTGTAAACACATCATCCTTCTGAACAGATTGTCCAACCATCAGATGTTTCACTCTACACTGAATGAGAAACTGGCTCACAGATAGAGCTAAAGGGGTTGCAGTCAGTGTGGCTACATCTGGCTAGTGGACAGTCCCCAGGACTCAATTTCAGGGCTAGATTTTTGTCAGTCCTCTGGATGCAGGGGTGGAAAGCATTCTCAACAAGTTTGTTGATGATATTAAACTGGGAGATGCTGTTGACAGACTGGAGGTTTGAGAGGCTTTGCAGAGATTTAGATTGAAGAACTGGACAATCATCAGTGATGTGAAGTTCAACAAAGGTAAATACAAGGTGTTTCACCTGGGATGTAACAATACTGGACATAAGTATAGACTGGGAAATGAATTGCTGGAGAGTAGCTCTGCAGAAAGAGGTCTGGGGGCACCATTCAATAGCAGGATCAATGTGAGACAGCAGTGTACCCAGGAAGCCAGGAGGGAAAACTACACCAAGGGATGTATAAAACACAGCATAGCCAGCTGGTCAAAGAAAGTGATCCTCCCACTATATTTAGTGTTGGTGTAGGCTCCCCTTGAATATTTTGTGCAGTTCTGGGCTCTACAATTATTTAAAAATAAATAAATAAATAAATAAATAAATAAATAAAAATTTTTTTTACAGTCATTGAAATCTCCAGAGGGGACAGCGTCTCCAAGGCTGGAAAATGTGTCCTGTAAGGACAGGCTGTGGGCACTGGGGCTGATCAGTCCGGAGAAAAGGCAGCCAAGAGGTAACCCCACTGTTCTCTCTGCATTTCTCTGAGGAGAGGAATCAGAGGGAAGTGCTATGTTCTTCTCCTGTGAAGTAATGGCAGAACACATGGGAAGAGAACAAAGTTGCTATGGAATGTACTGTGGAATACATGGAATGTATGCGTTTATGAAAACACATTTTACCATGAGGGTGGTCAAACACTGGAATAAGCTTCCCAGTGTGGCGACAGATGACTCATGCCCCAGGTAGCTGGAAATATGAAGACAGTGCAGAAGAATCAATTCATGTTACTGTGCTCCAATATCCTCTGGCAGGCACTGCCTAGTAGCCCTGATTACAGACTGGGCATGACACTACAGAGATGGGTCTTATCGGTGCATCCCTGTGGCTGTTCACCTTCACAGCCCAACAGAGGATTCAGAAAAATGCCTCTTGACTTGAAATAAAAAAAAATGCCTACAGACTATGGAGGGTTATGTTGAACAAATAGTATTCTTCCAATTTTAAGGCAATTTATTACATAGTTAGCTTTTTAAAAAAGAATGTCACTGACCTTTCCCTTTTAATATGTGAGTCCCCTGACCATGTCTGAGCTTAATAAAATTTAATTGCATGAGGGACCTCATTATTATATTACATTTCAGCATTGGTGAACTCTGGCATTAACTCAAAAATGTGATTTTTCAAACCATAGGATTTATGAGAACAACATCTTCATCTTGGGAATGGTAAGAATTTAAAGAGCAGTTTAATCGCATGCCTCCATATAGGCAACTTTGAATTCTTACGTTTTTGAAATATCCTGTCCTTTTTTTTTCTCTATAAACTGATATGAGCCACGGTGTTAATTTTATCTAAGTAAATTCTGTAGGATGCATCTTTAACTATAATATTCATTCGGAATACCAGTGCACTGAAAATGATATATTTCATCCTAAGTACTAAAAATATCTCTTCTAAAATTGTAGGGAAACAGACTGCACTTCAAATAACTTCTGGTTCATCCATGAAATGAGCATCTTGTACAGACAAGATGAGGAGGTAACAGGGGAGTAAGTTTATCTTTATTGCAGACTTCTTCCATTTAATTATTTGCATGAGTGTAATATAGTGTTCTGAACAGCATTACAATATCATGCAGTAGCAATCACTTGTTATTTTTCTTTTTTTCCTTTTGCACTCCTGCTAAACAAGAGAAGACAGAAAAATCATCAGCATTTAGAGTTGATATATCAGATTGATTATGAATTGCCCTTAGAATGATACAAGACAGGAAGCAAAATAATGTTGTAGTTTTAAACTTTTTCAGAACCTGAAGAGTTAATCTGAGAGCTTTCTCACACAACCTTGAAATTCTATTTCTTAAAAAGCAATTTCTTCCATTCATTCCTCATTTGAAAAAAAACTAGACTGTATATCCCAGAAAACACAGCATGCCACGTTGCATTGTCAACTCATTTCTTTTCCTGCAGGCCCCTCCCCTGTTTCCCCAAGCATATTTTGGAAGTGCACATTATATTTACAAATTCTTATCTGTTCAGTTAGCATTAGCTACTATCTCAGGTTGTTGACAATTCTGATAGTGTTTACAGTCTGATTTCTTGCTCCACCACACATTAGAAACAAAACTAACTCTAAAGTCAATGAGCCTGCACAAATGACGTGGTATATTCAGTAATATAGTGTTACAAGTATATCCCCAGAGAAAGTATCACAAGCAATGTAACTTTTTCATGTGCTTTCATTGCCTTCAAGCTTTACAGAAATTTTCTATAATTACTGAAAGTAAAATTTATCTAGGTAGTCAGAAATTAGTCCATCTACTGCTTCAGATGTTATGATCTGGCTCACATTAATGTGAAACAATAAATAGCTATTAAACTTAGTGCAATCACAAGAGAATTCTGGCACTGAACTTGATTAACACAGTTGTGCTCCATAAGCTAGTACATGCTAGAAATCAACATTTGTATGATGTGCTGATACCTCGTTTCCTCATTCCCATGCCAAGACTTGTCAACAAATGAACTGAATGAGATTTGTTCACCTTAATTGCAGCTGTAATGTTTATTATGAGAAATATCTTTCCATGAGATAATTAGATATATTTTTAAATAACTGAATTAAGAAAAAAACTTTTCAAGGTAATGTTCAGTGTGTAGATCCCCAAACTTAATTAAGGAAGGGACTGAGGAGCACATTTGAAGCCTTCCATCTATCACTGCTTTGCACCTGCCATCAGTAAGCACAGGAGCCTGCAGGCAGCCGCCTGGAAATGGTTCTCTCATATTTCAAACAGCAGGACTGTTCTGGCATTTGGCCATGGTCTCACCTTTGTAATGACTGCAAATCCACATGCGGTCCTACTGCCTAGATGCCTCTGCCCATGTCTTTTTCTCCCAATGTCTCCAGAGCACAGGAAGATGGAGATGGTTTTTTCTGTTTCCTAGTTAAGAGATGCTGAATGGAAAATACCAAACAGATATTCAGTATCGTACAGATATCCAGAAGAAAAAAAAAACAAAACTAAAAACTGGTGATAGATAGCAGAATTTGAATAGAGCTGTTGAAAAATATTAGAACATGTACTTGACATTATACAAGTACTTTTCCAAAATAAAAAATATCATGAAGAAAGTCTTCTTTGTTATCAAGAATCATACTCATTATATAAGAATGCCTGCAAGGAGTTTGCTTTGCACAGGAAGCTGAACTGATGAACTGATGATCCTTGACTCCACATTATTCTGTTACGAAATTCTGTTTTTGGCACTTCTAAAGAACTGGGAAAATGTTAATTTTACTATGTACTGAAAAATCTTTAACTTAGATTGAATCTCAGATTCTTCCCTTTGCATCAAAGAACTCAGCACAATTTGCCTCCCAAATAACATATTTCCAGCTAAGAAATCTAAAGCAGTTGTAAGAGCAATGTACATCCCCGGGTTTTGCCTGACAAATCAGATATGACTGCAGTGACCTCCTCACAGTTTTTCCCGGATACTGTCTTTCTCACCAGCAGCACCATTAATCAAAAATGTGACGCATGTATCTCTGCATAAAACTGGCTATGAGTCAGCCTCTATAGATATATTTGACTCTTTGCAGATGCTCTGCCACCACTCAGTCGTGACTTGAACAACCAAATGCTTCAAAGCTGCACATTATTTGGAGTATTCATTCATTGAAAAAATCAGTGAGAAACTTGTTCCTAGTTTAGTACTATTGCATAACAAGATGTGTCGGTGTCACATATTGCAGCACATAGATACTGTGAAGATGAGAAAAAAAAAAAATGGGATTTTTCTCTTCTTTCTCTTACTATTTGCAGAATCACAGATGTAAAAAGAACTTAACTTTTACTTACTTTTCAGTGTCTTGACTAATAGCAGACATTGTTAAAAAAGATGGACATGTCGACTATGGGATATAAAAGGCTTTCACTCACTGGTCACGTATTTCATATGCAAATGGCATTATCAAAGGCTGAAAAGTGGTACTCAGACCTATAAGTAACCTTCTAACTGTTAAGCTTCCTGTCCAAGCTGAGCATTCAGGATTTCTCCATAATCAAAAGTTAGGTAACCTATGGAAACCCAGTGCACCTCTCACTCACTACTCCTACATTAAACTGAATGAAATGCCTGTGGATTTGGCACTTTCTACTGAGAGAAACTATAAAATGTGGACTAGGAGCTTCATTTCTGGATAGCTAAAATTAATTGCCTAGAATTTTTTGAAACATGCAACTAACGCACCACTTTAATAGGGTGCTTGGCTCAGCACAGTTACTCAGGGAAAGATGTTCCTCATTAGTCATTTAGTCCCACGGCTTTAACATAAAACAGTCTTTGAGTGAAATCAAACCAATCCTGTAGGTTTAAAAAGCCTGCTAGCAAAAGGATACTCTGTGTGCTCAATGGACAGGTATTTCTTAGTTTAGACCAGTACTGCATTAAAAATCAAATATTTCTTTTAATCTGGAAAAAAAAAAAAAAAAAAAAAAAGTTTGCATGTTTCAATGAGATATCTGTAGGCAAAAGATAGCATAAGTCTAATGTATCCTTACTTCATACTGACAGGAAGCACAGCTCATGAGGGCTCACAAAGGATACATGATCTCCATGCTCGCCTGCCACTGGAGTGACTGAAAATATTACTCTATTCTTCTCAAATTATGATATTTCTTTGGAAATAGGTTGGTCAGATCCATATGAGCTTTTACTTAGCTTTTTCTGATTTTGCTGCCCAAGCTTATAGAAACCAAAACAATTCTGTATAATTGAATGCAGAATGAGAGTTAAGACCTTGGGGCTGTCCTGATGTTTCAACAGTGTGTTCACCCAAAGCATTTGTTACAGTACCTTGCCAGTGCTTCAGTAGATAAAATTATTGAAAAACATGCAAAATTAACTTAGCTCTTTTTTGTCTTGATGGGGGGGAAAAAAAAAGTGTTATTTAAGAAGCATAACTGAATGCCCTTAAAGTAACTATTAGCAAAATCTGATTCTTTGGGATGTAATGAAATGATTCTGTTATAAACACAGATGTGTTGATGTGTGTTCAACACCAAGCTGAGTGATGCGGTTGACATGGAGGGAGGAAGGGACGCCATTCAGAGGGACCTTGACAGACTTGAAAGGTGGGCCCGTGTGAACCTAATGAGGTTCAACATGGCAAAGTGCAAGGTTTTGCACTTGGGCCAGAAGAACCCCAGGCACCTGTACTGACTTGGAGGAGTGATCCTTGAGAGCAGCTCGGCAGAGAAGGACCTGGGGGTCCTGATGGACGAGAAACTTAACATGAGCCAGCAGTGTGCTCTTGCAGCTCAGAAGGCAAACGGTATCCTGGGCTCCAACAGGAGAGGGGTGGCCAGCAGGGACAGGGAAGTGATTCTCCCTCTTTACTCTGCTCTTGTGAGGCCCCATCTGGAGTACTGTGTCCAGGTGTGGAGCCCTCAGTACAAGAAAGACGTGGAGCTGTTGGAAAGGGTCCAGAGGAGAGTGATGAAGATGATCAGGGGACTGGAGCACCTCCCCTATGAAGACAGAGCTGGGCTTGTTCAGCCTGGAGAAAAGAAGGCTGAGGGGTGAACTCATTGCAGCCTTTCAGTACCTGAAGGGAACCTACATCCAGGAGGGGAGTAAACTCTTCAAAACTGCTGATAATAATGATAATGATGATAATGATGATAATAATGTGGAAGTTTAGTGGCCCTGCCAGGCAGGAGGGTTGGAACTTCATGATCCTTGAGGTCCCTTCCAACCCAGGTCATTCTGTGATTCTGTGTTCTAAACACAATAGGTGCTGGATAAGTCTATGGAAAAGAACCCATGGGGCAGCTGTCTGAAGAAACCAGGGACTTGATTAATGACATTGCAAGCCCATTTTCCTTTTATTTATCTATTGAATACATTTCACTTTTGCTTATTTCCTTGTTTTACTCGATTCTCTGGGCTTTGATGAAATCAATGAAGAACAGCCCCATTGTTTTGCGCAGTGAAGCTTCTTGCAGTGTAAAATTCCACAGATTAAAGACCCAGAGTAAGACTGCACATTGTTAAAATATGTTACATAGCTTACACTTTGTTATCACAATTACATCTAGAAGTCAGGCTGCTTTTGCTGCTTTCTCATTTTTATCATTAATACATTTTTCTGTTTTCATCTTTTCCAAGTATTTTGATCTAGGATTTACATTTTTATTTTTAATTTCTGGATATGGTCCATATTTTCTCTTCCTTTCTTACAAGAAAACAACAGAATTCTCTTATCAGATTCAGGAACATGAGCTGTCCCTACTTCCCAGCATGCCTGTATTTCTTGCTCTTACATTTCATTTTCCTTTGTTTAGGGTGATGAAAGGACCCCTATTTCTTAGTTTTAATTGGAATTTTAAGATATTGAACAGTCTACCTTATGGTTAATTAAAAAAAAAAAAAAAAAAAGATATTTAAATTAAGTCTTCAGGCACCTGTCTCAGGTTAGTTGCTGAAGCACCAAAGCCAGAACAAATACATAAAGCTACATCCCACGTTAATAACAATCTGGAATTATTTATTTAGTAATTTACTTACTTTGGGTGGAAAGTCTAATTTTCCAGCATGCAGCTTGCCAAAGAATTTACCTATGGTATTCACAGTCTTTTCTTACATGACATGATGCCTGGCAGTCTGGAAAAAAGAGGCGCAGTTAAGCTAATAAAGACAAACAGACTAAGTTTCTAAGACTTTTCTGGTTGTTTCTTACTGTATGGGACAGTGCAGTTCACTTTGTTACTGATTTTTGAGCTCCAGATCCAGATGCTGTCATAAGTGCGAGGTTTGAGCTTGAACAAATCACTGTCCTGCCAATTTTCTTTTCACCCACAAGTGCACAGCTCTCTGAAGACTACTGTGCACTGTTATATAGATGTGTCCTTTAATGATGCTTCTAAAATTAAAAATGTAGCATCTACTGCTCTTCAACTGTCCAAATAATATATGTTCTAAAGCTGTACATCTACGCCAGAAAAGTAGGTCCAAATTTTTTTAGAGATTTCTGGAAATAATGTTTTAAAGGTAATTTTATATAATTAAACTGCAGAACACACAATTCAGGCAAATGGTGACACGTAGCTCAGCATCAAAGATTTGCAGATCTTTTTCATCGACCTTCTCTTTAATTACTTTGTCCTTTAATAATAAAAAGTTAACAGGAACTTTTTACTGCAGGATATTTGTACAAGATTTAAAAGATCCCCAGGAACTTACAAACCGTCAAAAGTGAGTTGATATTCTCATTCTCTTGCTTTAATTGAGAGCAAGGCAACAGACTCAGACATTAGCCAATAACATCTGGGCTTTGTAAGAGCCTTTAAGTGGAACCAGTATGCTGTAAGAGTCTTGCAGGAGATCTTATGTCTGAACTCCAGTGAAACTCAGGGTGATGTAGGTGATGTTATCCATATTACATATGCTCGCATATATGTGCATGTCATGCACATTTCTCCCCAAAACTTTTGCAGTGATCCAGCTACAGGCAGAGCACTTACCAGTGCTTGCAATCTGACAGTAAGCACTGAGGCCTACATTTATCACTGTAGTTTGGAGGCTCAAGAAGTCAATAGGAAATGAGAACTCGTAAGGCTGACACTGCTAAGAGGAGAGGTTTGGTTTGCACATTACAGGAGCATGCCCTGGTCTTGTCACAGTCTGAGCAAAGGGATCTTGGACTCCTCTCACTGAGCAATGTAGAGACTGAGCCACTGAGAATGACTGGATATAAAGTGAGTTTACTTGATTACCTAGTGAAGGCTGGAATCTCTTGCTCTCTCTTCATCTTTTCCCCAAACTCATAAGATATAATCATCCTATGTTTATCACCATAAATATGATGGCAGATCATTCAGCCCAGAGGGGAAGAGTGGGTTCCAACTGTCCATTTGAGAAATTGCACAATTTGTCTTCACAACTTTATTTTACCTACCATTTATATTGTCTCTAAAGATAAAAGTGCTTGGTCTTTGTTCTGCATCATTCCGGCTCCATTTGCCCCACATAGGTGCTGGGAATTTTGTTTTGGAAACACATTGGATCAGGACATAGAAACCTGTGATTTCTGTGGAATATACCTGGGAGAACCTTTCTTTGCTTTCTGGCTCAAATCTTGCTTCCTGAGGTGTTTCTTGTGATAAGACTCTCACTGATTTATGGAGGAGGCAAGTGATGGGTGCTACCATGCAACAATCAACATAACTTCATGGACATTTGAAAGCACCTTCCTCCAGAGCTGTTTGTCTCCAAAAGAGAATGCTCAGAAGTGTTTACTGGCCTGTGACTAAATAGCTCCAGCTTGGTATGGGAAAATTGGAGTATGATACCATCATGTCCTGTGAAGAACAGGATTCAGGTGGGCATCCCTGCTCCCTCTTAAGTGCTGGCAAGGCCCAGAAGATGGGAACAAAGGAGTAAACTGGTCAGGCCAAAATTTGAACTGTTGTTTCTTAATCTTATGCCAGGTATACATATATCATAGAACCTCTTCTCCCTCCTATAGAGTGGAGCAAGTCAATATCATGCTGCACAAATGGGGGGGCTGCATTGAATTTTATGTCAGTTCAGATATTTCTGCACTTCATATATAAGTTGGAAACTTGTAGTACCCAGACCATACAGCCCATTGTTTAAAGGAGTTTGTTGTTTTTTTTTTTTCTTACCTTAAGTTTCATGTTCTATTTTCTGTCTCTACTTCATTAGAAATTTAAACTTTCCTTCTAATCAATGGGAAGTGAAAAAAATTAAAAACATCTGTTAATAATCTTGCACTTAGTCCAAATGTATCTACTTGAATCATATAAAATTGTATAGATCATAAATTCTATTCATTTCAACGTTTTCTTCAGTAAATTGCATCTAACTTTAAGTCAGCATAGGTTACTCACACAAGGACATGTGCACAGATGTACTTGATGTATGTGCCAAGAAATATCATAGAATATTTATTATACAGGAACATTTTTATCCAGATATATGAAAGTTTCATAAAAACAAATAATAAATACTGCATTCTTCTACAGTCCACAGTAGTCTTTTCTCTACATTCAACTGAAATAACAATCAAGCCTTTGGAGATTACGTTAGCCATTGGTGTTAGTATCTTCAGCCTTCTTGCTGCACTCAGTTGATCTTCACTTTAAAAACAAACAAACAAACAACAACAAAACACTTCCTTTGTTAAATACCTGGTTTTCAGCTGTAGAATCTTTTCTTATTCAATCAACAGCAACAAGCTCACAATCAAGATTTTGTTATGCCTTTTTCCAGGGCTTTTCCAGGAAGATTACACATAAGTAGAGGGTTTTATAAGTTTGCCAGTTAATATCAGAGCAATGTTTACATTATCTGTCTTCTGGGGACTGTATACATAAATTACAGTTGGGCTATCATACAGTTTAAATATGGCAAATGGGACATGGTGTCATGGTTTGATTTGACAAGCAGCTCAGCACCACACAGCCGTTTGCTCACTCCCACTCCCAGTGGGGTGGGGGAGAGAATGTGAAAAAAGGTAAAACCTGTAGGTTGAGAAAAACACCGTTTAATAGGATGGAAAAAGAAAGGAAATAATAATAATAATGATAATACTATTAGAAAAAGAATTTACAAAACAAATGATGCACAAGGCAGTTCCTTACCACCCACTGACTGATGCCCATCCAGACGGTGAGCAGCAGCACTTCACCCATCCAGGTCCCCCCTTCTCTTTTGTTCTGCATGATGCCATGTGATATGGAATGCCTTTTTGGTCATTTTAGGTCAGCTGTTCTGGTTCTGTCCTCTCCCTGCTTCTGGTGTGCCCCTCATTGGCAGGGTGAGATGACAAGCTGAAATGTCCTTGGCTCTGTGCAGCTCTCCTCAGCAACAAATAGAAACACTGCTGCACTATCAGCATCATTATTGTTTTTCTCCTAAAGTCAAAACATAGCATCATAGCATCCACTAGGAAGAAAATCAACTCTATTCCATTTAAAATCAGAAAACATGGCTTTTCTAATGGCAACAACAGGTAAGAAAACTAAACTAAATCTTTCAGATGCAGAGAATCTGGACTTCTTTGAAGTAGGTAAATTAGGTTTTATTCCAATCTTGTCACGTCTTGCCACTTCACTACAATACTATTACCAAGTACCACAATGAGATAGAAAAGCATGCCCAATATGAATAAGCCATTCATTGTTCTAAACTAGTAGGTCCAGAAGAGGACAGAAAGATGATCAGAGGGCTGGAGCATCTCTCCTAAAAAGAAAGGATGAGGGAACTGATCTTACTAGGATTTTGATGAGTCCCACTGACACCAGGATGTCACAAGAACACAACAGTTTTGTAATAATGTCTGAGTTTAGTATTTACAGAAACAAGAATGATTATGTCTACTGAACTGTTATCTGCAACACCCTGGTGCTTTCCTGGCATCACTTTCTATAGGTCTTGGCCAGAACTTTCTCCATTTACCAGGTCAAACAGAGTAATGACCAGGGATTTAGGCTGTAATGAAAACATGTAGAGCTAGCAGAGCCAGTGCATCTGGAGTTTGGATTACTCTGCCTGTATGTGGTGCAAAGCTGGAGTAGTCAAATGCTCTTCTGAAGGGAGTCCCTGAAAAGTTTGAGATTATTGCAGGAAGTACTTCTGAGCCAAGAAGGGGATGGAAACTAAAAGTATTCCTAAGGAGTCACTGTTCATAAATGATTGTACAAGGACAATCAGAGCAAACTTTTATTATTTGAAAATAGCTCTAGGGATGTCAAGATATTAGAAATAAGAAGGTTTGACCTTAGAAAAGGGAAACTTTAAAACACACTTTTAAGGAATAACAAGTTTCCAAGAAACATGGCCTGACTGAAGGCATCTAACCTCCTGTGAATTGACACTGCATTAATCTGAGGAATGCAGCACATTTCAGCTGAGCTAATAGCACTTACCTTTGCAGAATGTTTCTCTTATAGATTCTGAGCCAAAGGTCTGTTGAAATTAATGGAACTTTTCCATTATTTTACAGCCATATATTATTAAAAAGTCTGTATTATAAAGCAGGCAGAACTAAGTGAAATAGTAAGTGCAGATTCTGACATCAAACCTCCAATTCTTACCTTTGGTAGACCTCAGAGCACTTAATTCCAACTTCATATGATTCCTCCCTGAATAAGAACACTTCCAAGTAATTTATTTGGAGTTTAAGACTGAAACTTCTTGATTTGAAATGTGAGCTTCTATTATATGAGCTGATAATTCAGAATTGCTGCATTTATGACACAGACAAATGCAATCTATAAATTATTCAAGTCACTAGAGGGAGACACATGCTGGGTCAGGCCATGTTTGAAAGCAGAAAAGCAGGAAAAAAGAGACTTGTATATAACCCAACTAACCAGATCAAGTCTGCACCTGGTATGATGTGGGTCACATGCAGTGTCTCTATGCTAGTTATATATTGAATTGCACAGGTTCTTCTGTCAGACAATTTTAATTTACTTTAGTAGATTCCTTCCTCATGGGAACAAAGTTGAAGCTGTACCCTGTGAAGAAATAGATAAAATATCTGGAATGTTCAAGTGGATCTACAAATGGCAGAAAAAAAGTTCATCTTTGCTGTTCTGTCTCAGTAAGATGTTCTCCTTAAGGATAGAAGTGCTTACTTCCTTATTTTGAGATTTCTAACTAAGCCTGATTCCCTAACAAGCTAAACTGAATGTATGAAGTAGAAGTCCAGAGGGAACTACTAATTAGAATCATTAAAATTATTTCAGAAGTTTTAGAAGAAGAAAAAATGCTAAAGAAAATATTAACTTTGGCTCAAAGCGTGGGCAGGGTAAGAAGGAAATATTTGTAGTTGCTGCCAAAGACTGGACTAAGAGAAATATAAGGAATTATAAAAATATAAGAGAATTATAAAATAAATATTCATTATTTTAAAAATTAAAATAAAATAAAGCCTCAAAGGAAATAGAAAGACTGTGTAACAAAGACTCTGGTCTTGCATCATTCACAGTGAAATCAGCAAGAACTTTTCCACCCAGAAATCTGGATTATTCAATCAAAAACTAACTAAAGCCACTAGCAAAAATCAGCAGAGTGACTGTTTATGAAGAAGTTCAGAGATACTTTAAAGTGAGAGAAGGTTTGGACTTCAGTAATTAAATTTGTTATCTTCACATTTCATGAACAAATCCATGGAGTTGAGGTTTTTTTGTTATTTTCATGGACCAAAACTGTCATGTCTTGAAAACTAAACAACACGCATCCTTCTTCACATCTTGTATAGCTCTAGGTACCAGCAACCACAAAAAAAAACCACCACCACCACCACCAACAAAAAATTATGATTTATTATCAGAGGAGAGATACTGTAACTGTTAGAAGTGTTAGCAAAATAATCCCTTTGGTAGGAACACATGAGCGAGGCTTCAAAGCCTGCCAATGTGTCACTGTGTGACGGTATTTCTCTGTGATGGTAGGAAGAGAGTGAAGTCTCACTTCCATTATGCTGACCTGACTTATTTGCTCATTTAGGTTATTTACTTTGTACAATTGTGCATGTACTTCACTGCAGTAACTAAACTTGAATACACACTCTACCTCTACATTACTTCTGTCTACTGGAGAGTTGATAATTTATTAAGGGAAAAAATGTTATATTTATTGTAGAAGTAAGTTTGGTTTTCTTATGTAATGTTCATAGTCTTTGTTTATTGCTACATGTTTCAGTAAGAGCAGAGATCCAAAAATACCAGTGGAGTGCATGCACATGGAGCTGTGATAATTCTGTCACCCAATTTGAGACTTACTGAAGGAACAGTGGGAGGGAAAACAGTGCTTCTGCTGTCCTATGGTGAGCAGACTGTAGCTGAAAGGACTGTCAGGCTGTCAGCCTTCACAAGCCCTAAATTCATCAAGTTTTAAACCTTGCAGTATACTGTATTAGTCAGTACGCAATGTCCAGTTAGAAACATCAACCCTACACTTGTGGAGCCCTCATTATAACTGCTATTTGTGCATGTTGATAGCTTGATATTAGAATACACTTAAGATAAAGCAATCCAGAAACAGAAAAACAGTCATGTAATTAGGCAGAAAACAGCTGAGAAGAACAGTGAGAACAGTTACATCAGCACCTATGAGACCTGCCTTGTGACGGAGAGTGTTAATCACAGCAATTAGAACAAGAGCAGCTTATGGAGATCTCCAAGCAATGGTACTGGGCACTCACTAAAACCTCTGGCTGCATCCAGCCACTGGCAGCACAGCTTATACAAAGTTGTTGTGCACCAAGGCTAAGAAAAAGCTAAGCCTGACGCCCACAATGAAAGAACTTTAAAGAGAGGTATCTTATCCCTTTACTCAGGAGCAGTACTCTGAGATCCAAGAGGCTTTTCCACTCTATTCTTAGATGTTTCTACAGGTGGTATCTGAAGGAGGAATTATCATCCAGCAGAACCAAAGCTTAAAGCTCTCATCTAATCCAGAACTTATAGAGTAATTCTTACTTTTGTTGAATATTTTCTTAGAGTAAGAAATGCTAATATTGATTCACCAAAAGTCTCAGCAGCTACTAGGGCTATATGGATAAATGCACTGTGCTGTGTTTAGTTTTCAGCAATACTGCTCCTCATTATCATGTTCCTATTACACTGCTCTTGGGCCATGGTCTGTTCATGCTGCCATTAGGGCAATGCCTACCCTAAATGACAAATAGAAATCTTCAGACCACTGGGTAGGAAAGCCGTATAGGGAAAATTTTTGTTCAGCTATGCAGCCTCTAGTTTATATGGAGCTGATCCCTCCTTATGCAGTTAACACCTCAGGATATGTGCTTTATATTACAACTAGTGCTTATGCCAAACATCCTAGTCCACAAAAAGATTTTAATGAAGGACAGTATTAATTTGCCTCCAGCACATCACCAATTTGACTAGAGCTTGAATTGTCCTGTGGGATTTCTACTTGCTTGGATAAAATCTGAATTTGTTTTGCATGCATAAAATTATAGCTTAAAGAAAAAATGCTACATTATGTAATATCAAACAGCTTAACTACTACATCTAATTATATTAAAGACTGAACTGGAAGAAACAACACTTCAAATTTGATTATAAACATGAAAGCAAATGAGAAACAGCAAATCTAACACTGCTTTAAGCTGTGCTGTAAATACCCTTGAAAAATCCATGTCCTTGCCATCCTTTCCAATGCCAGGCTACACTTTGTAGGTCATACTATAAATCATACTTGGAGTAAGTCTCCCTGGAGAAAATGGACAGAATTGCCTTTAGCAATACCGTCAGTTTTCAAATGGAGTAAATGTCTCATTTTCCTTCCTTCCAAGATCAGGGAGGAAACACTGCCTGTGTTTCATAGAATAGAATGGCTTTGGTTGGGAGTTTCCTGTAGTCCAGTTAGAAATGTTGAGCTCCTCACAAGGAGAAAAACCTAATTACTAAATTAGGTTTTTAAAAAATGAAGTCTAAGTCTTCAAGATTCAGATCTTCAGATGTAAAGATTAGTTAAAACTATCAAGTGGTTTGTGTATTTTAGTGAACTGAGAATTGTAATTTTGTGATGGAAATGGAAACGTCTTAAATTCTGCAAGAGAAGCTCCCAGCTGTTAGAGAGACTGAAGGCATGAAAGATTGCCATACCCAACAGACTTCTGAAGAGGCACAACTAATGAAGAAAAGAAAAAACACTATTTTTTTCAATTTCCTTTTCAACTAATATTTTCTAATTCCGTTTTTAAGATTTTTAGAATTTTCTTAAAATTTGTTCTGACAAAAAGGTGGAAAATATGTGTTAATGTACAATACATGACTAGTAACAATTTGGACTGGAGTTTGATACAGAAATATTTATGGTATGTTGACTTCCTGGGGGTAACCAACTTTAGTTAGAGATGCAGTGAAAATAACTCTCAGACTCACAGGAAACATTTATTCATAAGCAGGGTCTGTGACCATGCATTCATTTTGCTACATTCCTGTTGCAGCAGCCTTCTGTCAAAGTGCAAGACAGTATATTTTCTGAGAAGCAGCTCCTGGCTTGTTTGTTTCCCTGAGGCTCTTCATGTGATATACCACACTGCAGATGGGGCATCTGAGATTAGTGACTGAGCAGGGCTGGGGCTGCTGTTCTTCCAGGATCATGAGCCAGGACCTGAGCACAGAGTTGTGCCCAGACAGCACAATACTAACCAAGCAGGAGTTAAAGTTTCACTGTAGGTCTGTGCTTACAGCTCTATGCAAACTTGTTATTCAGGTGGCTGAGCATGACAGAATTTATATGACTTGAATGCTAGAATACATCATGAAGAATGTTACATGTACCAGCATTATTTGCATTCTTATTATTTTCAATATAAAGGAATTAAATGAAGAAGTGTAACCATTCTGATAGACAGCTATTTCAGCAGTGAGAAAATTGCCATATCAAGTGATCTAAACATTTATTTAATTTGTCAGTCTCAGTGATAGCAGCTATTCTCAGCAATTTCACTGATAAACCTATAGAATATTGTGCATGGGGAGAAATGTCATCCTTATGTCTTTTCCATATGTTTAAGGATTCTGCCTGTATAGATGAGTTTGAGGGCCAGTGTACTGTAATAATTGAATGTAAGTAGGAAAAAATGTCTTATAATTATTACATTTGGACACTGTTTTATTCCTCTAAAAAGTTTCTTCTAAAAACTATTTTGCCCCTGTTTTGTGGCAGTGAATTTCACAGGATAATTATGTGTGCTTTAACACATGGATATGTATTCAGATACACTCTAACAAATAAACTGCCTTTGTGTTCCATTTTTTCCCTGTATTTTAAAATATAAATATTACAGCTGAATTAACATTGTTTGTAGAATCAAGCAACTGTGATCTTTTTTGCATTGTTTTGCTGACTGACATTTTTTTTCTTCAATATTGGTCACTTTCCTATTCAAACACCTACAAAATTTGGAATTTAACAAAATATTGAACAGTAAGTATTAACTCTGTGAGGTACATACTTTAAAAAAAAAACAAAAAACAAACAAACAAACAAACAAAAAAAACACAACACACAATTATGTTCAAGACAGAGACGTTTTAAGCTGGCTTGAAATAATTCTCATACAGTTTCAAACTCCTGACACACCTGATTAACTGTTAGGTGATAAGCTGGTGAAATCTTAATCACCTATTACTGCTGTTTCCACTCTTGCATAAAATTTATGGCCAACAGGGTGAGGGAGGTGACTGTTTCCCTCTGTTCTGCTCTTGTGAGGCCCTGTATGGAGAACTGCATCCAGGTCTGTGGTCCTCAGCTCAGGAAGGACACAAAGCCATTGGAGCGAATCCACGGAGATAATCAGAGGGCTGGAGCTCTTATAAAGACAAGCTAAGAGAGCTGAGTTTGCTCAGCCTGGGGAAGGCTAAGAGGACACCATGTTGTGGCCAGTACTTACAGATAGCTTGTAAGCAGAAGGAAAATAATTTTTTACATGGGTAGATAGTAATTGGAAAAGGAGGAGTATCTTTAAACAAGAAGAGGGGAAATTTAGATTAGATGCTGGGAAATTATTCACAGGATGGTGAGGCCCTGGCTGCCCAGAAAGGCTGTGAGTGGAGCATCTCTGAAGACCTTCAAAGCCAGCCTGGCTGGGGTCCTGAGCAGCCAGAGGGAAGTGTCCTTGTCCATGGAAGTAGAGGGTCTTTGAGGTTCCTTCCAACCAAGGCCATTCTTTGATTCTACTGATTCTACTGATTCGACTGATTCACTTCAAAATCACCCCTTTCACATTGCCTAGGTACACTGATAAAAATAAGAGAATTTACTGAAGAAAAAGAGTTGCAAATGTTTTAGCAAATCTTTCATTCAGGAAATAGAAATAATCAAGTTGTTTCCCTTATGTATCAGGAGAAGTCATTCTTTGAACAAAAGATGTTCTTACATGTCCTACGTGTAATGAGAGGTGTAAAGAAAAGGCATAATCATTTATGGATTTACAGAGATGAAGTTACTTGAAAGTAACTTGAAGCTACTTGAAAGTGGTATTTTTCTGATCCCATACATAAACATTTGAGCTCAGTCATCCTCCTCCTAGCTCTGAGCCAATGTGTGGCAGATTTCCCTGTACTTGCAGAAGCTGTGTTTGAGCATAAAGTTTTGTTTCTCTACTTTACTGTTGTTTCACACCTCTGTAATATCTAATCTGCATAGATAATGTGACCTGGCAGAGCTGATTGAGAATTGCAGTTCTGTTTCCTCAGAGGACAACAGCAGAGATACTACAGTGTACTAATTGAAGAGTTTTATAACATTATTTATTGCTGAGAACACTGCATGGCATTACATGTCCGTCCTGCTGCTTCACAATGGAAATACGATTGACATCTGTTTCCTTTCCAGAAAAAGTGTTCTCTCATCACGACTACAAAAGATGCAAAATGAATCATCCCCCCAAGTAACTGGCAGTTAAAACTTTTATGTCAGATTCTATTTGTTTCCAGTAGTTTTGCAGATGTTCTGCTTTATTAGTTTAACAATATGCTGTCTGGCATACAAATATGAGAATCTGATGTCCTCCCTTCGGAAGCCAATTGAGCATATGCCATGTGAAATTAAATATCAATTAAAATATTTGGGTTCAATGCTACTATGCTTTACTAAGCCACAAGTTAATTTTCACACCTTTTCAAACAATTTCAAAAATAATTTCATATCACTGAAGTTATTATAACAAATACTTGACTTCATTATATTTTTGCATGTTCTCTAATGTTCTTTTAGGTATAGGTATTACTAAAAGAAGTAGTGTTTCCAAAACTGCTCAAAAACTTTTGTTTCCATTAAGAACTGTCTTCCTGTTTCTAGCATTAACAGGTATAATGTAAAATGTGACTGAATCAAAAATAATTCTATGAAGGTCTGTGTGCAGAGGGAGGTATTTGCACAGATACATTTGAACAAATGCCCTAAACCAAGAAACAGTTACAATTTAGTAGCCTAACTTCATTTTTCTTCTTCTTCTTCTTTTTTTATTTTTATTTTTATTTTTTTTCCAATCTCTATTAATGATCATATTTCAAAATAAAAAGTGGTAGTTTGTTATCCTTAAATTCTCTCAAATAAGCTTCTAAATTGGGGCTCACTCTTTTCTCCCAGCAGGAATCCATTTGGTCTAATTGGTCTTTGAGTCACTGAACTTCACACAGACTGAAAATACATAAGGAAGACATAGAACTCTGTTAACAAATAAATTGGACAAGCAATAATGCAGCACTGTTTTTTCTTATCATTTGTTCCTGCTGAGTTTCCTGCTAAACTGTAATGGCTTATTAAGGAAACGCTGACCTTAAAAAAATGCAATAAATATCAAGTGCTAAAAGAAGGATATATTCCGACATTCATCAAGCAGATGAGGAGAGATCAGCCTCAAAAAGATTTCACATTTTAACTGTCATCATTTTGTTCCAGTTTAAAAAATAATGCACAGTAGCACATATCAAGTTTAAGTTCCTACCTTCCAGTTACCTTCAAAACAGCAATACTAAAGAGGTCAATTAATTTGTCAGGCTGTTTACATTTAACGTTACATTTAAATTTATGTTTCAAAGAACTGTGAATGTTCTTTAGAAATTTGATTGAAAATGCCTTTTTTTTTTTTCCAATTTTTATTTAGAAAAGTAAGTTGAAGAAAATAGTCAGACAAAGAAAAGCAGAAAGTAATTATCTGCTTTAAACACTATGTGGCTAATATTGGTAGTAAGTGGACTTGGTGATCTTAGAGGTCTTTCTCAACCTGAATGATTCTATGATTGTATGAATCTATTGGATCATTTCCAGTATCACAGATGAGTTCATCTTCTACCTTTAGTCTTGTGTTAGTAGGACACCACAAACCAAGAGTAGGGCAAAGCAGGTAGTTCAGCCACAGTAGGCTGAAGCTAGAGGTGGAGAAACAAGAAAACAAGATGCATCCTCCTCTCCCTTACAGAAATCATCTTGATTAAAAAACAAACAAACAAACAAAAAAACACATTTTCATTCATAAGAACCTACTCCAAATGAACCAAAACAATCAATCATATAATATAATATATATATAATATATACAATGATATATAGTAATATATATAATATATAATAATCAATAGGAGCATTGTCCCAGGATCTGCTGGGAATGCTGGTGAAATGAAGCAGTTTTTAAGCTAAGCTCAAACTAAAATGAGTGAGTGTTAAATAATGCTCTAGTTCCTCTTGGTTTATTTCAGTGACAAATTCAATTTTAAACAGTTAAATGATTGCAAGCTTTGAAATTAAATTTCAGGATGAATAATTAAGCAGTACTCTCCAGTGTCTGAGAAATCACATTCCCTGCTCTAGAAACACTTAGAGTAATAGATACAGGAGTAGATTGGTAACACATTTCTGATTAAATTTAGTCTGTAGAATGGCTTCTCATATATTACAGACAACAGCACACTGAAGTCAGCTGTGTGTTTGATATAATTTAGGCTGAAATTAACAAATCATAAGATAAAGATTCTCTAAAATAACTTGAAAATTAAATAAAATATTTCTGTGGGAAATAGCCAAAAGTAAGACTGTGTATATCTGAAATGTACTTCTAGCTGAGCTACATGAATAATTGAGGACTTTTTCTTTGACTGGCAAGCTGAAAAATTCAGTGGAAAATATTGTTTTCATGTTTATTTATGCGCAAAATTAATCCAGTTTAGAATGAACTTTCTATTCCTCATGGCATAGATCCTCATTCTATTAATCATGGAAGTTAGTTAAAGAAAAAGGTGTAAATCAAGAGTTACCTTTTCATCTGTCCCCATCAATGTCACTCTTTTCACCACTGATATGAGTCTGTTTCAAATTCTGCAATAAATGCAGAGATAATACTACAACATGGAACTTCTTGTAACATGGTTCCTTGCTTTATAGATGGGTCTACATTTCTACCAGAACCATAGAATCATAGAATATCCTGGGTTGAAAAGGACCTCAAAGATCTTCTATTTTCAACCCCTCTGCTATGTGCAGGGTCACCAACCACCAGATAAGGCTGCCCAGAGCCACATCCAGCCTGGCCTTGAATGCCTTCAAGGATGGGGCATCCACAGCCTCCTTGGGCAACATGTTCCAGTGCATCACCACCCTTTATGTGAAAAACTTCCTCCTAATATCTGACCTAAATCTCCCAGCATTTGTCCCTGTAGTTTTCTAAGGCCAGAGATGTCGTTGATATACAGAGGAAGTTGTCTCATATCTAAAAATGAGCATTACCTTGTTCTCATATGGAAATAATTAATCTATAACAAAATAAATACTGAGCCCTTGAGGCACTTTTGCAAATTTGCAAATATTTATGAGATTTCATTAGAATTTTCATATGACACTGGGAAAGGAATATAAGTCAAAGAGTCTACAATGTAATGTCTCAAAAAGAGGCTGGGCAGCAAGAAAAAATAATAGAACTGAAAAATGAGTATTTAAAAGTACTTAGTAATTGATATATGATGAGAATAATTTGCTTTTCTCATGTGAATAAGCACATCAGATTTGGAAAATAGCTGGAGAAAAACTCAGTATTGGTCAAAAGGTGAATTTTCACATGACTCAGCCCTGCAAAATATCAAAAAACTTCTGGCTTCTACACATCAAATTTACTTGGTTTACCTTTTATTTCCAAGAATCCTAGTTACTGTCCACAATCCAGTACACATAACCACCAAACACTGTGTTAATTCTTTTAAGATTACTCATAAAAATCACAGTCCCATTATATTTTGTAAGCTTTCTAATGGGAGTGAATGAGCCAGCTTTCCATTGAGCATAATTAAGTTGAATGAATTTGGTTGAGAGACATAGAGATTCCTTTAGAGGTTAAAGAGTTACATGTCTTTATAGTAATAATGCATAAGTAAATTAGCAGCCAAGCCTATAATTCCTAGTGCCATAAAATGGCAAATCCAAGACCTTATAAAAAACCTGAGAAGCATCATTATTCAAAACACATTTCTTTACAGTAATTTCCGCAGAAGTGATTCCCTTTGCTACAGTAATTTTGCACTCTGTGCAGAAAGTCAGTGGAGGCCTCTCTTGAATCTTTAATAATCTATAAGCTCTGTGAAGCACTCCAGAGTGTTAGGTAGCAGATGCACAGAAAGATATCTGTGGATAAAATAATTTCTTAGAAGGCAATGCTGTGTGCTTGTTTGATGGCACCAGGTCAACTGATGATGTCATCCACATTTATTCACTAGGTGTAAATCTTTCTCTTCATCATTATGAAGATGATTAATCAAAAGAAAATGACTTTATATGAGAACTGTATATGTTGACTGAAACACAGTAAAAAAAAATCATGAGTAGAGCATGCTTCTCTTAATTCATATATTCATCATCATAAGTGTTTCCATGAACATGGTTGTTTTGCTGAGTCCATGCATAAAATATAAAATATCTCTCCTATCCTCTCCTCTCCTCTCTTCCATTTCTCTTTCTCTCTCTTCACTATTTATTTCTCACAAGTCTCAGAATAATGTCAGCCCAGCTGATAATTAAAAGTAAGTCTTTCTGATCCAGAGATTACTCAGTTCAGTGTCTTTTACTGGTTTTGGAATGCATTTATATCCAAGGAGCAGAAGGATCTCGTTATGTGAACCAAATTTCCAAAGCTTACCTCTCATTAAAAGTTAAGAACAGTAACCAAGTTTTGGAAACAATTTAGCACCTTACCTACAGAGCTGCTTAAATAGTCATTTAAGCACATATTCCACTGTGCTACAGTGGAAGTTCTTGGGCACAGTTTCAAAACTAGACTTTAAATTCCAACCATATGATGGTATTTTTCCCTGCACAATTACTGGTAAGAATAACCTATATTATCTCCATGATTCTCTGAGGAATTTGTTCTCACACTTGCTTTAAAATCAGGAAATATTCAGGAATTATTGTTTCACTTGTGCAAAATGTTGACTTGCATGCATGTATGCAGGAACTAATTACTAATTGTTTTAACTGGAAAATATGATTAGACCTCAATACCTGACATGACAACAAGAATATGATCCAGAAATAACGTGAATAAGTTGGTTCAGATAGGATAAGAATCCAGTTACAAAACATTCCTAAAAGAAAGGAAAGTTTGGTTTCGTACTGACTGTCTGCTGCAGCTGGAAGATAGTGTTGTTTGTACAATGTACAAAAGCATGTTAACTCATGTCAAAAGTGTTTAATATATTGAAAGTGCACTGTAGAATTTTGTTATCAAGAAAATGGACTCACATCCTACTCAAACAAACAAACAAACAAACAAAAATCAGTAATTTCCTCCAGTGAACGGCTTCTCAAAGAAAACAATGCCAATGGTGACACAGAGCCATTATACTCAGGAAAACTTAGGCGAAGAACAAAACTCTGATCTGTCAGTGAGGATCAGTATGAGCAGACAAAACAGAGCTGAAGCACATGAGACTGCAAAAAAATCTAAGACACATCTTAAGCCAAAATGGTTCATAGAGCTGTCATTAAAGCATTCCAACCTTCATAGGCAAAAATACACAATAACATGATATGACCAGTATCAGATATACTCATCTTGTAATTATTAATCCAATGAGTCACACCTCTCCCACTCAGGTTTCAACAAGAGTCCACAACACAGCTGAAACATGAGTTTCAGATTCCCAGCTTAACTCTGGAATGGCTCTCTGCCATGACACCCTAGAGGATTGTAGATTGTAAAAAGAAGCAAAAAGCTGTTCTTCTATTGAGACTTAGCAGACATAGACAGATGTTTCCACATCAAAAGTAATTTCAGTGATGATTTACATTTGCTACCAAAGTTAAATTTCATTACAGTTAATTGTTTATGCATTGATTTATTTTCCATTTTTTGAATAATTTTTTCTATAGTATTTTTGACTTAATTTGCATCAGCAGAAAACCCTGCATAGCATTTGCATATCTAATGAATCTAAAAACTGATATTGCTGGCATTAAGTGTGTTTTCTGTGTTCATAAAGATAGCAGCAGTTTCTGTTATAAATGTATTCCAATTCAGCTTTGCAAAAAGGAAATTTAAAAACTGGAGAATGTTGTCAAAACATTTGCTTAACTTTCCATCTATGGAAGTAGCTTAATACAGAGTCAAGCATTTTGGGACTAACATAATACTTACAGAAAAACAAACTTTCCCAGAATAAATGCACCAGTGTTGACAATTTTAATACATGTCTTTCACTATTAGCACTAATTATTTCAGGTGCAGATATTTAAATCTTAAATTCAGCCATGAGATCAGGTTGAGATTTTTAATAGCAAATGGAAATCTCTACCCAAGAGGCTACTTCACAAAGCAACAGCATTCTGAATTTCAGGCTTCCACTCAACATCATTCAATAGAAACATACTTAATCTCAAAAAATTACTGTCTACCTTGATTTTGTCATGTAGTTACTGTCAATGTCTTGAGCCTTAAAAGAGAGATATCATCACAATATGCTTTTGAATGTAAAATAAATCCCCAGAACGATTATATTTACTGATCAGCATTAATGTAGGTCTTCTGGTTTGCCAGGAACAAAGTCTGTAGCCTTAAGAGCAGGACTGGCTGTGCACACACTGCAGTATCCTGCACTTCCACTGGAGCTGTGCAGCATAGGCTGCCCTTCCTGAGACACCTCAAGGGCAGAAGCATCCACTGAGAAGAGGGAAAGTTGTGATTTCTTTAGAACAAGCTCATCAGTATTGACAGATTTGTTTGTATAACTGCAATGCCCAGAATCCTTGCTGAAAGGAATTAAGCAGCATCTGTACATATAGATATGTTTGATTGGCTAAGCTTACAACTAGGGAACATCTTCTGAATAACAAAGTTGTCTAAAATTTTATTGATCCTGACCACAACTTACAGTGGTTTCTGCCTCTCAATCAGCCTGTTGCTTTAGGGCTTGTTTCCACATCAGTTTCCTGGACTCTAGAATCAGCAAGGAATGGAAGCCTAGTAATGCATAAACAACTTATGTAACTGACACAAAGCAAGCAGTCCTCTCAAAGACACTAAGAAGCCAATCCCAATCCAGTCATGCTTAATTTATCTAATTCTCTGGCTCAGATATGTAGATGCTCTGAGAAGAACTCACCAGCAGTATGTATTCCCCAAATAATGATCTTTCTCAGAGAAATAGATCAGTCTTTCAACAAATCTAAAAAAAAAAAAAATAGAAAAATCTTCCTTGTCAACCCAAGTTCCCAAGAAAACACATGGATATTTACATTATGGTTCAGTGATTAAAACTTACATGCAAAATGAACATCCCCAAAAGGAATGTTCCCAGTGTGCTCTCCTTGAGCCTTCAGTCAGCCTCCCAAGCACTCAAAACTCTCATACAAAGTAAGATTCATACAAACCAGTAACTTAAATGGAAGCAAAATGCCAAATCAGCAAATTTGTAGTTTTCAAACATGTATCTCCTCATTTACCACTGCAGAAGCTACCCACACAAAATCATTGACATTATAGATCCTGCACCTGAATCTCACATTGTTTTTTTTTTTTTGTTTGTTTGTTTTTCTTTTTTTTGAACCAAACACCATCATGCAAATACACAGAATACAGAGGTCTATCTTCTAAAGATAATCATTCCTGTTGAATTTCGTTAGATTGGGAAAAACATTCTTCTATGGAGAAGATTTGGAGGAAATCTGCCTGAATGCTACACAACCGATTTACTCATTTCTAAAGTTATTTGTTACTTGGAGAAGCACAGTGAATCTGGATGAGTTAGGCCTACCTGAATGTGAGCTGTAATTGGAATGTGATTGCACAGCTGTTTCTTAGACTCCTAGTTTCTTTAAAATTTAAATATACAGTAGAATGCTTATTACATTACAATCACAAAGAGAGGACAAGTGATAATCCCAGCATTAGTATTTTTATGTTTATTTCAAAAAATCTCTTTTCCCACCGGAAATTCTAAAATTCTTCAGTGTGCATAGAAACATCTCTATGAATGACCATTGACTCAAGTAGTGTTAGAATTTTTATTACAACTACCTGTAAATACATATACATGCACACTTACAAAGGCAGACACATGGAGACATAGGTAAGTTCGAAATTCTGTAGAGGTATACATGACAACGACAGTGATATGGAATTTTTCAGTAAAATAAGTAAAATATCCCATGATGTGACTGTGATAGGAATATGTAAAGGATTCTTTCCTCTGGCAAGAGCATTTGTTTTTTTCAAAATTTCCCAAATTCTAGTAATATTGAAATCCACTCAAAAGCACCAGAGAATACAGGTTGGAAATCAATCTCATGGAAAAATGCATCTAAATGACATCCGAATCACTGCTGTTCATCACTTTGCCTTATCTTCACCACTTGGAACAATTCACCTACCTGAATTACTAATGAAAAATAATCTGTAAAGATCAGTGCCTGTATACGTGCCTGTAAAAGACACAATGTAGATCAAACTAAAATACATGCTTTTGCCTACCTTCAAAATATAGGTATAATAATCTTGAGCAGTTTGATTTGGGCATATTTTACTACATGCAGAGTTTCTAAGAGCAAGATCACACACTGTTTACAAGCAGTTATTTTCACAGTAAATAGGCGAGATTAACCTGATGTAATGCTAAGCATCATTTTCTCCACCATCCTGAAAGAGGCATGTCTAGAACGCCTGCTGGTGACTGATGGCTGATGAGTCAACAGAGGAGTGTTGACTTCCATCAATCATCAGAATAGGCTGACCTTCAAAGCATAAGCTAACTCTCCAACTCTGCTTTTCCTCATTTCCTTCTATGACTGGGTGACCAGACTGGTAGATGAGGGAAAGGCTGTTGATGTAGTCTACCTAGACTTCAGCAAAGCCTTTGATTTGGTCTCTCACAGTATTCTCCTGGGGAAACTGGATGCCTGTAGCCTGGACAGGTATGTCCTCCTTTGGGTAAGGAATCAGCTAGAGGGCTGTGCCCAATGGATAGTGGTTAATGGAGTTAAGTCCAGATGGTAAGCCATTACAAGTGGTGTCCCCCAGGGGTCGGTACTGAGGCCCAACTTATTTAATATCTTCACTGATGACCTAGATGAGGGGATAGAGTGCACCCTCAGTAAAGCTGCAGATGACACCAAGTTGAGAGGTGGTGTCGATCTGCCTGAGGGTTGGGAGACCCTTCAGAGGGATCTGGATAGGATTAATCACTGGACTGATGTGAATGGGATGAGGCTGAACAAGGCCAAACTGAATCAGAGCCCTGTAGCTAGAAAGTAACACTTGGATCAGCATATTTTATAATAAAGAAAAAATTGATGTGAACATTTGATGGACTGAAATGCCTATGTAATAAATTGCTCTATAACACTATAAGACCTGCTCCAAAAGTAATGCCTCCCATTTTATTACTTTGACCCACAACAGCACAGATGGATGGATGTTGGTGGTATGGCAACAAAGGACAAACCTCCCCATAAAATTCTATCACATTTTGTTGCTCTGTGACAAATGGCAGGAGAGAGGCAGTTTGACAAAATGGCATTTGATATGGAAGTGCATGCGAAGCAATTGTGTGTCATTTAATTTCCCTACACAGATAAATATGGCACCCCAATGACATTTATCTATGCTGGCTGAACATTTCTAGAGACCAAACAGTGGATGTGAGCACAGAGAGGAGTTGGATGCAATGTTTCAGCAGTGTTGACAGCAACAGTGCTTCACATCCACAAGTGCAGGTGTTTGTGACCATGGTATGCAGGCTCTTGTTCATCACTGGTGAAAATGCACAGCTTGTGGTAGTGACTATGTTGAAAAAATAGTGTTTAGTAGCTGAGAATTTGCTCTATTAAATAATGGAATTAAGTAAGTTACATTACTTTTGGAGCAACACACATGCATTGTGTTTAGGATTCTGTAGTGATTACTATTATAATTAATGAGTATTTATTTGACATAATTTATAGTGTATTTTGTGCCAGCTTCTCCATCACTATTTAACTCAGTTGAGTTTCTACAGAGAGTGGCTTTCTGAAGGTAATGTACTATTCGCCACTGAATTTCTAAGAGTTGATATTTACAAACATAACATGGCTAAGAAGAATCAACCTATGCTTCTTAAGGTGGAAATATACTACCAAAAAAAGTCATAAACTGCCATATCTTGAGAGACTTCCTCAGGCAGAGAGTACAGCTCAGCAGAGCTGTCTGGTTCTACTGCTCAAGATGACCTCTTATGAACAGCATGTATGTTAGAATAGTCAAATACAAAATCAAACATCCACAATGGGGAGACCTCATTTGCCTTCCAGCACTTGAAGGGAGTGTATAAGCAGGAGGGAGAATGACTGTTTACATGGGTTGATAGTGACAGGACAAGGGGGAATAGTTTTAAACTAAGGAGAAATTTAGTTTGAATAGTAGGAGGACGTTTTTCACTCAGAGGGTGGTGATGCACTGGAACAGGTTGCCCAAGGAAGTTGTGGATGCCCCATTCCTGGAGGCATTCAAGACCAGGCTGGATGTGGCTCTGGGCAGCCTGGTCTGGTAGCTGGTGACCGTGTCCACAGCAGACATCTCTGAGTATGTGAAGTTAGATTTACTGTGTATGAATCTATAGAGGCAACACAGAAGATAAGCACATTAATCAAAGTACATACAGAATGCTTCCCAATCAGATGCACTCACCAGAATCCATTAGTTTAAGGAGATCTTGATGAAGTTATACTCTGTTCAGCAGGTTAGAAAGAATAAATAAAAGTTCTTTCCCAGTTTAATTATTTGAGTGTAGGTTGTCATTCTGTTGGCATGTTTTCAGTCATGACTATGAAATTTCCAGGTAATTTTTTAAAATTATTTATTTATTTATTTTTCAGAATATGATAAATTGAGGCTGGGAAATAAGTAATTTCCCGCATCAGATATAGCAATACAGAGAGACTTCTTATCCTCTCCTCACATTAGGAATGACACTGTTACTAACAGACATGGTGCAGCTAATAACATAAAGAGGATTTCCCTGATGTCATGAGGTTTTGACTTTTAAAACCATGATTTGTTAATTTTTCTGCTAGGTGATGGATAATGTTAGGATTGAGGGCAAATGTCTCAATTGAAATAAGTTTTTTTTGTAAACTGCATAAGCTGCAGCATTAGTTTACTCATATTCAGCATATATTTTATATGATACAATTGCCAATCCATATGACTGGCTGAGGTTGTTTAGCCTGGAGAAGAGGTGGCTCAGGGGAGACCTCATTGCACTCTACAACTTCCTGAAGGGAGGTTGTGACGAGGAGGGGCTTGGCCTCTTCTCCCAGGCAACAAACAGGGCCCAAGGAAATGGACACAAGCTGTACCAGAAGAGGTTTAGATTGGACATAAGTAAAAACTTTTTCTCTCAGAGAGTGGTCAGGCACTGGAATGGCTGGTCAGGTAGGTGGTGGGGTCGCCATCCCTGGCAGTGTTCAAGAGGCATTGAATTACTTCCCTTCCCTTCCCTTCCCTTCCCTTCCCTTCCCTTCCCTTCCCTTCCCTTCCCTTCCCTTCCCTTCCCTTCCCTTCCCTTCCCTTCCCTTCCCTTCCCTTCCCTCTCCTTCCCCTCCCCTCCCCTCCCCTCCCCTCCCCTCCCCTCCCCTTCCCTCCCCTCCCCTCCCCTTCCCTTCCCTCCCCTCCCCTCCCCTCCCCTCCCCACCCCTCCCCTCCCCTCCCCACCCCTCCCCTCCCCTCCCCACCCCTCCTCCTCTTGTATCTTATCTTGTCTTATCTTTCCTTTATCAGTAAGGATTATATATCCAAAAATATCTTCTATGGAATTATCTTTGTGTTAAAAAAAAAGTGATAGCTACACTACCAGCTTCTATTACTATTAAATCTCAGTTTCCATACTGCCACAGATCTGTAGATAACCCTAACTGTAGCAGTAAGCATGAGCCTAAAGAGACCAATTTCACTAGTAAAGGCACCCTGGGCTTAATGCTTTCAATGGTTCTTCATTAAAAAGGAGGATAAAAAGGTCAAGTATCCAAAGAAAATTTTATTATATTGGATGTTCAAAGCCTCAGTTTAACTGAGGGAATAGAAATACAATATATCACATGCTCTGATTGATCTTTTCCTCAGACATTTCTGGACGCTGTCTTTAGACTACCAGCTCAAAGTTTTTCTTTCTTACTTTGTCTGTTCTTAAGCAATACTGTTGTGGGCATTTATCCCAGAACTACTTTTAGTCATTTTTAATCTTTGAAATTTCTGTGCTGGTTTTGGAGCTCATACACTGATTTTTTTTTCTCTCATTTCCTACTTCTATTCTGGTTAGATGATAAAATGCAGCATTCAAGGTGCAGAAAACCCACTAAGCCAAGGTTCTTCACCTTGAATACAAACTTGTGGAGCCAAAGCCATGAATTGTTCAGCCCAGCACAATACTGATTCTGCTTCTCCACCTTTGTTTCATAACACAATGAGCCTGACTCTGCCCATTTTCTGGGAGTACTAGTCATTTCTGCCATCACTACTGAGAAGTCTTGATCTGCTTCCAGAGTGTTTTGTTTGCTAAAGCTGGGCAGCCTTATAAAATATTTGACCTAGCCAACATTTACTGTGAGCTTGGGTCTGGATGTAGAAGTGTTCCAAACTTAATGATTTTAATACAAATCTAGAAGTGCAAAGTGTAGTAAAACTGAAGCATTTTTAGATTCTCTTAGTTTTGCAATCAGCAATTGTCCCCAAGAGAGGGCAAACCAGAGCGTGAGCTAGATTTCTCAAGCCACTGAGATCACTTCAGACTATTTATGCTGTAAAATGTGAATTTGCAGCACAGTATGGTTCAGAGATTCAAAATTCAGAAGTCAGAGATGCTGTAGTTTGAGTTTGATGCAGTTGTGACCAAGATACAACATCATTAAATAAACCAGTGGCCTAATCAAGCTTGGAAGCCTGTTTTTACTGATTCAAGAAATATGACATAAAGAAATGCAGCACTATCTTTAGCTCTGTAGATCTTGTAATCCACTGTGTCTCAAATCCATAACAGAAAGAGAATTAACAGGAGCTAAAAATAAATAAATAAATAAGTCGTGTTCTTTCCCTTTCTCACAGAACTTTTTGGCTCAACCATTTTGCAAGTATTTGCACATTTTTCTCAGAGTAATACCAACTAACACAAGATTTACCAAGTGTTCAACACATTCTAAAATCGGTAGTGTTTATGGTAGAAGTCAGCCTTCAGGATGTAAATTAATCACATCCATTTAGAGACTGAAAGAGAATCAATAAAATGCTTGTAGTGCTGCCTACTATAATAAAAATATTTTTAAACACACCTTAGCTCATTTTTTTGCTGCTTTGAATGACAATTATTGCTTAAAACTTGCAGCCTCTTTGCCCTAGACTTGGCTAGGACTCTGAGTGCCACCCTGTTCCCAGGCTGGCAGGCAGTCCTTGTGTGTATCTGTAAAAGCACACAGTTTTCATTATTAAGCAGGTATATAAATTTTCTTATTGAATTATTAAACATGGACTTGTGTTATGCTATAAAAAAAATTAATAACACATTCAGTGAGGAAGAAATATCCAAAATGCTCATATGCATCCTGGTTTCAGCTGAGACAGTGTTAATAGCACACTGATGTTTTGGTTGTCACTGAGTGAAGAGAGCGTGCCACTGGCCCAGACCTGCTTTCTAGGCTTTTAGGCTTGGACTTGGAGCTGCCTCATCACTGTGATCTGGCTGTGCTACCAACAGTGACACAGCAACCAGCAGTTTTTTGTAAGGGAAGAAATTTTAGAAACTACTCAGTTAATTATTAATCTGCACACTCAAATGCTCTTAGAATCATAGAATCATAGAATCACCAAGGTTGGAAAAGACCTAAAAGATAATCCAGTCCAACCGTTGACCTATTACCAATAGCTCCCACTAAACCATGTCCCTCAACACAACATCCAGTTGTTCCTTGAACACTTCCAGGGTCAGTGACTCCACCACCTCCCTGGGCAGTCCATTCCAGTGCCTGACCACCCTTTCTGAGAAGTAATATTTCCTAATGTCCAGCTTGAATTTCCCCTGCCGTAGCTTGAAACCATTCCCTCTAATTCTATCACTAATGATATGAGAGAAGAGGCCGACCCCCAGCTCACTACAACCTCCCTTCAGGAAGTTATAGAGAGCAGTGAGGTCTCCCCTGAGCATCCTCTTCTCCAGGCTGAACATTCCCAGCTCCTTCAGCCACTCCTCATACGGCCTGTGCTCCAGACCCCTCACCAGCTTTGTTGCCCTCCTTTGAACATGTTCCAGGGCCTCGATGTTTCTTAAATTCAGGAAGACAATACCTCTTGAAGTCAGGAAGGGTTCAGTCAGTGATATGACTATCTCAACAGTACTTCTTTTTACCTTTGGGTGCTAGAAGAAAAGGTAGTGAAATGCCAGCATCAAAATTGTGCTTTTCCTTCTCTTTGAAAGGTTATTCTTACAGTCAGTAGTATTTAAACAGATTCTAGGAATCTAGGATTCTTTGATTTTTTTATCACAAATTCAGTTCAGGGTTCTTTAGTCAATGTTTCTCTTTCCCCAGCCCCCCCCCCCAGCTCCTCAGTACTGTTTCTGCTCACTGTGTGTGAACTCAGTGACTGTTATCCTGTGCATTCTCCCTCTTGACACTTGCAGTGGACTTTTCTGCAGAAGCCAATTTTGTTTGACCATCTGATACGCATCTCTGTCTCACACACTGTTAAATACTTCTCTCACAGTGGTATTTTACTGGGCAGAGGCATAGTATGTAGGAAGCCAGATTTTATCACCTGCTATATCTGCAGATTTTATTTTATCATTATTGAAAATATAGGACAACATTATTTAATTCCTGTGCCTCATGTAGAATCACAGAAGGGTTTGGTTTGGAAGGGACCTTAGAGATCATGTAGTTCCAACACTCCTATCCTGAGGTCTTCCACTATAAGACCTTGTCCAAAGCCCCATCCAACCTGGCCTTGAATAATCCCATGTATGAGGCATCCACAGCTCTGGGCAACCTGTACCAGTGCCTCACCACCACCATGGTGAAGAGTTTCTTTCTAATAACTAATCTAAGTATATTGTCTTCTAGTTTAAAACCATTACCCTTTTTCCTATCACTGTAGTCCCTGAAAAAGTATCCCTCTCTAACTTTCTTGTAGGCCCCTAAAGCATCAAAGTCCACTAAAGGTCTCCCCAGAGCCCAGTTCAGCCTAGTTCTGTGACTAATGGAGTGGGGGGACCCACAGACCCATGTTCTGGGGAATGGGGAATGGGAGAAGGGAAAAGGTAGGGAGATGGGCATAAAAACAAAACAGCAGCAACCAGCTAAGGGAGAAAACTAATTTACTAAATGTGATAACAGAATGCAAGATAACACAGTATAATACAATATGATTGGAATCGTAGCTAATGAATCAAATAAATGAGAGTGTCCAAAAACTGAAGACCTCACTCTAATGCTGAAGGCAAGATGGATAGGGAACACACACTGAAGAGACTAGCAGAAAGAGAGCATCCTGTGACTCCCAAGCAGCTGGATCTTTCCCTATGAAAATAAAACAGAAATTGAACAGTGTAGTCTTCTGGGAGCTGTAGTTCTTTTCTTCTGAGACAGGTAAATGGAGCTGTCAACAAGGCACAAAACTGCAGCATAAACTTTTTCACTTCCAGTGCACTATGTAATGTTATAGTGTGGAACAATGATGGACAAGTCCAGGGAAGTCCTAGTCAGAGCTGGAAAAATCTTTTGTCTAAAGATTTGCAGGCCAGGGGAAACAAGGGAGAGACAAGCAGCAACTTAATGGCTGGGAAACAGTTCATTGTGTGAGCTCAACTTGAGAGAGATAGCCATCTTGTGGGCACTGCACATGACTTAACCCAAGCGCCCAGTAACGCCTGCACATGACTCTTACTAAGGTGCCCAGAAATGTTATGTTGGCAGTAGAAGAAAGATAAAAAAGGGACCAACAACCAAGAGGGTAGGTGTCTGACATCACTTGCCTCATGATATGGTGACTACCTGCTGACGGACTCTCCTGGGCCTACTCACCTACTCACTACTATACCTACTTGCTGCCTAAGGCCAGCCACCCTGTTGTTGCTCTCCCCCTGTGCTTTTGCCTTGGACCATCAGAACAGCATGCAGCAGGATGCTGCTGGATCTTGGTGGTGACCATCCCTGCCTTACATAATTCTTGCTCCTTTCTTATTTTTCCTATCGCCCACTTTCCTTTCCCCATCATCCTGATTCATAATAGTTGCCAGCCTCCCCTTCCCCACCTCCCTGACTGATTAGGATTTGTAATAATCTGGTCAGACCAACATTCAAACCATCGCTTCTTAATCTCATGTCAGGTATACATATATCAAAAGAACCTCCTCTCCCTCCTATAAATTAGAGTGAGAGAACTTCTTCAAAGTCTACGTCTTTTTAACCCAGGTCAGGCATCTAAATTTCCAACAGGATGTGCAGGAAGTACTTACCTGATAGCCTGATTTAAATTAGCCACAGAAAAGCTAAAAAAGGATGCATGCTTTGAATAGATACCTTCTACCCTCTGGATTTCTTTTAACTAGGGATTTTAGTTTTTTTTTTACTCACAGTTGAAAATGAGCATTTCAAGTCCTGTGTAGGGTTTTATTGGCTGGGAAGTGCCGAGCCCAGAGATTTAGCTTTCTTTTAAAATTACTTCAAAAAGAGGCTCAGCAAATTAATTCATTGTATCATCTCCTACAGAGATGTGTATGTGAACTTGAAAATTTGAAAAGTAAATACAGAGTGGAAGGAATAAGCAACAGGAAAAACTGAGCTTGTATAATCATCTAACTGCTGAGTTCAAAAGATACAGGAGGCTATCCATCAATTGTATGGTTGTAAAGTATTCTAAAGAAGCAAAAAGAGAATCTGCTGCTCTCATAAATATGCCCAGAAAAACAGTTTACCTTCATACTCAAAATACACTGAGTTTGTTTTGTTTTCTTTCTCAAGTCTTATATGATGTAAGATCTTTTCCTAGGGCTATTTTTAAATACAAACCACTTGCAGGCAATGTGCTCAGTCCTTGGGTGGGAAATATGCTTCATTTAAGTCAACAACAATCTGTACTGCTGATTAAAAAGCAAGTGCTGATGGGCTTCACAGGAAGTCTTAACCATCTTGCCTTAATAATAAGTCAGTAGAGAAAAGATGGTGGGAGGAGGGGAAGAATAGTGGACAGTATTCCATGAAACACTTTACAACAACAACAATAATAAAAATCATAATTTGTGTGTACTTAAAAGTTCTATCAGTGTGGAAAACTGGCTCTGATAACAAAATTTTAAACTGTTTGATGATTGCGCATCCTGGGAATTGAAATGAACTTTGTCACCAGTGCCAGTTTCATAAACGAATGAAGTCTCCAGCAAGGCACAGATGGCATTTCTGAATGAACAGATGATTATGCCAAAAGAATATGATGCTTGGAAACACATTTTATTGATATATGTAAGGCTCTTAAAAGGACTACAGTGGCAAAGAGCAGACTCTTTATGAAACACCTAAATACAATAACAAAGTATATGATGGCTAAAGAACATTTTAAAATCCTACCTAAAGGTAATTAATTAGAAAACTGTCCAGAAGTTCTAAGGATTAAAATGGTTCTATAATTAACGAGAACCACAAGATGGTATGTGTACAACAGCAATTAGATAGCAATCTGTGTTTACCTAAGCTGAAAAGAGATTATGCAATAGCTGCTGGATTTCCAAAAAGTACAACTGTGGAGTGGTTCAGAGAGGGGCCAAATTTCACTTTAATTCAAAGTATGAATTTATTTCCATTAAGCAAAAAAATATTGCTGCTTGTTGATGTTTATGGAACTACAAGCCCAAACATGTGTCCTAAACTGTGCTGTAAATAAGTGTGTTTACAGTTGGTAAATACATTGACTCAAATAATTACTTCTGATTAAGTAGATGAGGCGAGTTCACTGACTTCAACAAAACTCCTGTGACTGTAAACCAAGGATCCAACTTGATGACAGGTGAAAAGGAGTGTATGATTTTTTGGATTACGAAATTTGAAAATGCTGAACTCTTGATATGACTGCTTATATATAAGGCTGTTAACAGCAGATTTGGATTCCACACCAGTTTTAAAATCAAAGTAGCTCCCTTGAGCTCAGTGGGCTCCTTCTGGTGACTTCATGGTGCTTTATGTAAGGGGTGAAATTTAAAAGGATATTTTTCTCTGTAAGGAATGATGTTCAGCAGTATATCTTGCAGGGCCAGATCATAGATGGCAGCCTCAGCTTTTTAAAATTCATTTCCTTGAGCACAGAGAAGAAGCCTTGTAGACAGACAATCCTAGTGAGAAAGTACATTTTCTGAAGCTTAAAGGGAATTATATTCATCACCAATTTGACAGCAAAAATATAATACTTGTTCCTCAGACAACTTTTATCCCGATGATAGCAATCATCTTAAGTATTTACAAAGTTCTCTTCAGTTGCAAAATGATTTATGAAATCAGGAAAGAGCAAAGTAATTGGACTATACTACAAATAAATAAATAAATAAATAAATAGGCTAAGCTTACTGTTTCAGGAGGAATTAAATGCAAGAGGTTGCAAGAATTCCTTCCTCCCACATGCTCTCACTGCAGCAGTTGAATTTTTTGTGTTATTAAATGGAATCCATGGGTCGGATTCCAACTCTATTTTTGCATTGATTCAGATCAGTTTCAATGCTAATAAAGTCATATTTCTGCAAAGCAGTGTGGTGTCATCCGCAAACCCATTTTGTATGTGTGAGATGAATACATTAGCCTCTCAGCAGATGGCTGTGAATTAATCCAGACAGAGCATGTCTCAGGTTTTCAAGAACCATCTATCAAGAACACTGAATTGTCTTTAGTTCTGCAGCAATCACTCCAGGGGAACAAGTGCTAAATGGTTTAAAGATAAAATAGGAATTATAATGCAAGCCATCCTCAGCTTCAGGTACAGTGCCCACTAGTCTATGCATCACATCAGCTAGAACTCCCTATCACCAATTGTTTGTTGCTTTACAATACTAGAGATATCTCTCTTTGCACACTTTAGAAAATACTCTTTAGTCTCTTTAGGGAAGGAGACCATGAAAATCATATTTTCAAAATCTAGAATTATTCAGTATCTCCCTTTCTTGTCCTACTTCTGTGATTCAATGCTGCAATGTACTGCAAATACAAATGGTACAGGTAATGGTCATAACTTATTTTTACTCTATAAATAATTTGGCAAATATTAAAAAAAAAAAAAAAAAAAAAAAAAGGTCTAAGAATGGTATTACCAAGCAAAGTTGTATATACTCAGGAAGGTGCACTATGTCACTGTATGGAAATGCTAGAACAGCTGACTTTCAGAAGATCATAGATTCATAGAAAAAGGGCATCTTCATCTTTTTTTTTTTTTTTTTTTTTTTTTTTTTGCAAGCTCCTTTCAGAATTGAAAAGCCTCAATGAGAACATCCTGAAATCTCATCTTCCCCAGGCTGAACAAGCCCAGCTCCCTCAGACTTTAATTGCAAGGGAGATATTCCAGTCCTCTGAGCATCTTAATAGTCTCCTCCAGACCCACTTGACCCAGAGTGACAGACTGCTTGCAGTCTTTCCTAGTTTCTTTTTTACCCACCTGCCAGTGCAGCTTCCTAGTATTGGCTGATTTTGGTGACAGTAATAGAACTAGTGCTGATTTATTTAGGAAAAAATAAATGGAAAATCAGATTTTTTTTTTTTTTACCACTTCATTACATTAATGCTATTGTAGTATTAAATAACAATAGCTATTTCTTTTGCAGATCCATCTTCCTGTTTGCAAATATGTTTTCATATAAAAACTTAAGACATATTTTTCTGCTTAAGAAAAATAAATTTAAAAAATGACTGTGTTTAAATAACCACCAGAGGACTCCAAAGTCATAAGTAATTGAAAAATACTGCTGGTGTCAAGGTCTACTACCCTACAGAAGAATCTGAAAGAAAACCAACCAGACTAAAGGAGAGTGCTCATAGATCTTTTCCAAGTTTTATAAGTAAAATTGTTTTACACAGAAAAACGTTTAAAATTTATGTGTTTAGCTGTTTTAATAGACAAATATACAGAGCCTAAGTCCAGATGTCTTCTATGGGAGAGGAAAGAAATAGTTCTTAATGTCTTTTCTCACCATCCTTTTTCCTCTTATGGTCTGGAGAAGGCTGAAAACAAAAATTTTTTATTCTACGGCAATTTCTCAAAGAGATTGTAATTAAAAAGTTTTTATTCTTCTTCCAAAAGTTGTGCAAGGTACACAAAATTATCCTATAGAGAAGTAAACAGAACAAATGTAATCTGTGCCTTCACTTGATGAAGAGAAGAACAAAAGTACATTTCCTCAAGTAAAGTTCTTCTTTCTAGACAGAAATGAACAAGATAAAGTTTTCTTACCATGTAATTCCTCCTACTGTCGCATGGAGTAGTTGTGAAATGAACTTCAACACCTGACATAGTCATACTTTAATTCATTATTTATTGTTGATAATGTTGATTGTGTTTATTTATCATTTCTGGTTTTGTTTTTCTGTTTGTTTCTTTGTTTGTTTGCTTGCTTTAAAAAAAAGGGGATGGAGGATGAGAAGCCATTATGACTAACCCTAGCACTAGATTCTCCTGAGTCCTAGTAAGCTCATGTTGTTAGTAGTGATAGGTCACAATGCACTGAACATCAGTGCCTAAGAAGTCTTGTAAGGTAGAAGTCTTCTCTATATGGAAAACTCAGTAAATCTAATGCATCCTGGTATGTTTTATTTAATTGATTTGACCAGAATAATATCCATGAGGTAAGAAAAATAGCAGTCAACACATTCATTTCTTAAGAAACACATCAGTTCCAATTAGTGTGTCTGACTATGCTTATAACCTTTTGTTTTCCTTTCCTTTTTTCCCATCTGTCTTCTTTCAACCACATATCAAGAAAATGGATATTGATTTTTGAAATATTGGTCTGTAAAAACAAACAATGTTAAAAAATAATATCTGGTCAAGTGGTCTATAGAGAAATCTCACTTTCTGATTTCTCTTGAGCCAATAAAGTAGTGTACTAAAATGTTGACTAAAGCAAAAGACTTTTAGAGTTCAAATACAGAGGAGACAGCTGTTTATGTATGTGGAAGGAATGAAGCTGTTTATATATGTGGAAGGAATGAAGCTTTGACTGACATCAGCATAAAAACATCAGTATTTCTTCATTGAGTGCAGGAGGTAGTTGTCTGTTGTTGCAATAATGTTTACCCAGTTCTAATAGTGTCCTAATTATTGATTTGGGATTATTGATCTACTGAACAGTGGATTGAATTCTGGGTTTCCATGCACACATCTTGAACGTTGTCACCAATCAACTTTGCGTATCCTAAGAAGTGGTTTCACTTCTGCACAAGAAATGTTTTACCAAGATTCTCAAATAATGTAGTGATTGTGGTTATTGTGGTTTATTTTTATTTCATTGTATTTTCTTTGAACATAACAAGAAAACATATTGCCAAAAACAAAACTTTGTTCATAATACATTGTGTAAATAGATCAAATGTTGTGGGTTATATAAAACTAACATATGTAATGAGTTTTAATTTCTGCAGTTCGAACTTACTGAGAGAAGTATTTTCATGAGGCACACAAATCTGGAAAACATATGTAAGATGACTTTCCAGGAGTTTTTCTGCAGTTTATTCAGTAGAGATTAATGTCATTCTGAATATGATGCAAATAATTATTAGCCATCTAATAGTGTTCAAGAGAATAAATGCTGAAAATACATATAATTACTTTATAATTCTGATGAGAAAATTAGGGCTTCTCGTTAGAATTAAATGACCATGGAGAAGAGATACTTTGCCTAACTTGTTTGCAAGACTAGGACTTTTGGCATGACAAATAATAACGCAAAAGCAGTGAGACAAATCTAACTAGCTGATAAAAGTTTGAGGTGTTTGTCCTCCATGAAGGATCCTTACCTGGTCCTTAATGATGAAAAATGAAAAAAACAAAGCAAGAATTTTGGAAGCTGCTGGAAGAGCAATAGCCTGAGTTATTGCATTTGGACACAAGATTTATAGCTCTGAAGTAGTATTCTGGCAGAATAACATGCTGAAAGAATTATGAAACCATTGTAGAAAGAAAGAGTATGATTTTTTTTCATATCTCAGTTTTGGTAAGTTCTCTGTTATGCATGATGTTTATGATTAGCAACAAGTTACAACAACTCTTTAAATTCATAGAATCATAGAACAGTTAAGTTTGGAACGGAACTTAAAACCCATGCAGTTCCCACCTCCAAGCATGGGCAGGGTTACCATCCACCAGCTCAGGCTGCCTGTCCTTGAACACCTACAGATATGGGGCATCCACAGCTTCTCTGGGCAGCCTGTGACAGTGCACAACCTTTCAGTGAAAATTTTCCCCCTATCTCTAATCTAAATCTCCCCTCTTTTAGTTTTGTCACGGAGTTATCTCGATCAGTCTATGTCCATGACAGGGGGGGTAGTAGGCCCGTGAGCCCCCTGGTCCCCAACAAATGGGAAGGGAAAAGGGGAAAGGGCAGGGAGACGGGAGCTGGGCTCATGGAAACAAACAAAGAAGCTGAAACAATCTAAAGAGGAAAGCATATTTTACTAACTATGATATTGGAATACTAGATAACATAATATAATACAATCTAATTGAAATTGAGGCTAATAAATCAAGTAAAATAAGAGAGAGTTTTCCGAAGACCGAGAAGCCTACTTTGAAACTGAAGATGCCATAACTTGGAAGCACACCCATACCCACTACCAGGCGGTGAGAGCCAGCGTCACTTTCGTGACATATTTCTCTCTCCAGCCATGAGGTCCTCTGGGACGTGTAGTTCTTCTCTGTGCTCCACATGATGTTATGAAGTGAAATACCAATAGCAAAAATTACAAAACCATGACAAGTTTAAAATGATTTCCTCCTGTCATATTAGTATCAGATCATGTAAAAAGTCAGTTTTCCTCCTGCTTATATGCTTTATTTAAGTACTGGAAGGTTGCAATGAGATTTCCTTAGAGCCTTCTCCAAGCTAAACAAGCCCTCTACCTTTCTTCTTAGGAGAGGAGTCCCAGCCCTGAGATTATACTCACGTCCCTCATCTAGACCTGCTCCAGCAGCGCCAATTCAGTTTGTACAAATTCACCTTTGTCTTATTCTAGCCCCATTTAGCACTATTTATTAAATCATGCAAACAATTCTATTTTTGTTTCTACCTTAAGAAAAATAAATAAACCTGTTGACCAGGTAGAATAGGTTGCAATATCTCCTTCAGTATACCAAAATACAATTACAGACATGCAACCAAAGTTAATCAGCCACAATGTATACATCTGTAGGGAGCTGCTCAGTTTGAGATCATTTAATTAAACAATTCAGAGCAGGTGTGCTGAAACTGTATTACCAGTTATTTACATCTTTTAAAACTGTATTTCTAAAAGAAAGAGAATGTTAAAATACTTTTTGTTTTGTTTTGTTTGAGGAGTTTACATGAAAATGTTATCTTTAAAACTGTATTATTTTATGTTAGATAAAGATTAGATTGCACTAATGGCTTCATTACATTCTGCTTCATGTAAATACTCGAGTTGACAATTCTTTAGAAGGTGAAGCAGAATGTTTTATCTAGTGAAACAAACGCTGAATAATTTCTTATGTATTGCTGTCCTGTTTTCAACTGAGACGGAGTTGATTTTCTTCACAATATCTGATAAGATGCAGTGTACTATTCAGGAGTCATAAAACTTATTGGGCACATAGAGTAAATTTCACAACTACAAAAACAGCCATATCTCTAAGGTCCCTTCCAATCTCTAAGGTCCCTTCCAACTCGCACAATACTGTGATACTGTGTGATACTGTGATATGGGAACGTGGATTTTAAGAAGAGGTGCAGGTTCCAGATTAAAGAAAATGCTTTCATGTTAATTATGTAGACTTCATTAGAACAACACCATGGCATATCAAACAGGAATATTAAGCGCAAAGGATTTTCCATTGTGGAATGTTGTTAAACAAACAATAAAATTGGAGTATTCAAGAAGGAGGGCTGTGCTACTTCTCAGAAATGCTGATATCTCAGTTATGGACAAAGCTTTATAGCCAGAGAGAAAACCTACGTGTCACACATGAAGCTCGTGATAGCAAAAATTAGAGCTGCTTTTTGCAACATCTTCTATCCATGTATACTTCCTGAAGCTGTTCCGCTGACTTAGTGGTGAATCAAGTCCTGTAGTGACTTGGGGAACAAAGCTGAAACTAATAAGGAAGGACTGTTTGTTCTTTCTTCAAGTAAATCTTTCACTGTTTCTATTGAATGTTGACAGTGAAAGATTCTATGAATCCATGAACCTGATTCATTGGTAAATTATGCCAGCTTAAATCAGAAATAACAATACATCAGGAATAATAATAAAATGAAAGTAAAAGGAGTAATGTCAGCTTGTTTCAAACTTTAGAAAAGATAATAAAGCGTAATATAAGAGCAAAAAGTTGTCATTTTAACTTTGAGGCCCTTCTTAAAACAATGTCAGAAATAGGTCAGCCACTGTGGTCTGAACTATGTCTTCCCTTAGGACAAAAAGTAGTTTCCTAGTTTTTCTAGATGGATGTTATTGTATTTTCTTCCTTTCTATTTTGTTGAACACATTAACTAAAACGTTGTGTTTTGTCTCAGAATTATCCTCTTGTCTTCCTTGGTCAGTATTTGGTACAATGTTACGTAATCAAAAGCTGGGCAGTTTCAATTATTGAGGTTATATGAATTATATGAAAGATGTACATTAACATTAGCTATCTATCCTGGCAAAACTGATACTCTTAAGGCATTGAATGCTGTGTCTGTGATCTCAATTTAATGTCCAGATATTTCTTAGAAGCGATAACTAAAAAGATCAGACGAAGTCATTCAGTGAACTTGCCAAGCATTACAACCATTTGTACAAACCTCCCCTCTCCCCAGATAGATGAGTAAGAGAATAAAAAGGGTGAAAGAATTGGTAAAGATAGTGGGTTGAGATAATGACAGTTTAATAAGATAGAAAGGAAATGGAAAATAAGAATATAGAAAATGAGTGATGCACAATGCAATTGGTCATCACCTGCTAATCAGTGGCAGTTCCTGAACAGCATCAGTCCTGCTCCCAATTTCCAGCTAACTCCCTTAGTTTTATTATTTGGCATGACATGGTATGGACTGTCTTTTTTGTCCAGTCTGAGTCACCTGCCCTTGTCCTGTCCTCTCCCAGCCTTCTTGCTGGCAGGGTAGTGTGAGAGGCTGGAAACTCCTTGACTTGTAAACACTCAGGAACACTGGAAACACTGATATGTTATCAATATTATTCTTATCCTAAATTCAAAACATGACACCATACCAGCTACCAGGAAGAAAATTAACTCTCCACCAGACAAAGCCAGGACATAACTCATGACAGAGCTGTACTGAGGCCTTGTAGCTGGCTCAAGAGCATTCTTACTAGTTGGTCAGACGAAGTTTTTATCAACCCCAGTGACACTGAAGATAAAAAGCATTAATCATAAAACCAGATGACCTGTTCATGAGGTAAGAATGACTAATGCACATACTCAAACAGACCAGAGAAAGAAATATGACCCAGTAACTACCTAAAGACAGAACAGCAAAATAATGCTTTTCGTGTGGCTATTCAATTAGTACCTGTCTGATTTTTTAAAGTAATTTTGAATTATTATTTGATCCCTGCTGAAGTCTAAGTGCATATTAAGTGAACATAAGAGTGGAAATGGAGGTGGTATCTTGATCTCATTGAAGTAATGGAATTAACATTATAACCCCAGTGTATGTAGACTGTAAATAACAGTCAGTAGTTATTAACAGTGCAGTACAACAGTGATCTCTAAATGTTACAATGCTTCCAACTAATGAAAGGTAATTTACTATTTAACTAATGTGAGTCTTGCCACATTGGATTATGCCATTTATCTGAAATAAATAAAATAATACTGGGAGGAACTATCAAAGGCCATCTAATCCATCTTTCTACCCCATTTATTTTATTCTAAACAGTTGCCCAGTCCACACAAAGAATTCCCAGTTTTACCAATTTACTGTTTATGTCAGCTAACAAAACTGAATGAAAAAAAAAAATAATAATAAAAATCTACTGGACTTTATATTTCAGAACTGTGAATATTTCTACTCCTATGCCTTTATATTTTTTAGAATTTCCAGGTAGTCAAGAACCTGGAAGAATAGAGAGATGCAAAATTAAAGATAAATATTTCATAAGCTCTTGAAGATTCTACTTTTTCATCTGGGTATTAAAATGAAAGTGGAGACATGGGGTTAATTTTACCAAGGAAGGAAAATATTCATATAGAATAATGTAATGATTACCAAAATTTCCCTGCCTCTAGTGATTCAGATCTTTTATTTCATACCTTATTTAAAACATGTTCCAGTGAGGCAGTGAAATCAGAATATATCTTTAAATCAGGACTGAAAATAAATGAGTCTGTGCTTTTTGAGTTTTGTGAACTCCTGCACTGTTTCTGTGTAGACTTACTGAGTATGATTCTGCCCTAAGTATATCACCTGGCTTCCAGCTATGCCTTATGCAGGGTGCTGGTCTCCTGTACCAAGTCCAGTGTCGTCTCTGGAGCACCATGCAGATGGCCCGGAAAGCACAGAGAACCTCAAATAGCTGTAGACTGAATCCTGTATGCTGTGTTCAGCCCCATCTATAAACCACAATTAATGTTAGAATAATGAAAAGTGGCAACTGAATGTCACTGGGAGAACAACCATTTTATGATTCTTAAGGTGAGGGGTATGGAGCTATCACATTTGTCTTGCATGTCAGCAAGGTTTGACAGTATTTTCAGTAGTGGGAGAATCTGATCTATGTGTGCTATACTACTGTAGAGTAGTTTAGGAAACATCCCTGAAGTTCAAAGACTGACAGTCTACTTGCTATGTCTTCATTTCATTCTAGAGTTGCTCAGTTAGATGATCTCTGAACAGTACTGCCATCATTTTGTTTCATCATGGTGTAGAGTAATAGTGACTTCACAACTGCCTCCCAGCACCCTCCGCTGTGCTCACTCGTTATTACAGGGGATTTTTGCATCCAACCCTCCCTGTACTGTACATCTGTCTAGGAACTTTGTGCCAGACGTGAAAATAGATCTTCTGTACGGTCTTGAGAGGCTTTGAAGATAAATGTACTTTACACAGTACTTGTGATTTTCTTGGTTACTTAGGTATATTTTCATAATTGTCAGTGATTAACTAAGAAACATGCCAGTGAACACATATCAAGAAAAGTATAATTCCTCAATAAATCATGAACCGTATTCAGAGTATGGCAAATGAAACCATGCAGAAATATGGTTTATTTATGATTACAATTGCGAAGTACAATTCAGAAGTATGTATCTACTGTTTGAAATACCACTGAGAGATCAGAAGTGAAGAGCATAGAAATACAAAGTGATAGAAGGCATGCAGGGGTCTATTTTGAAGTGTAATTGCACACACAAGGCAAGGTTTTGTTTTTCTTGTGCTTGTTTGTGGTCTTAAATCTCTCTTAAAATGTTCCCCTAATAGCATGCTGGATATGTAGGTAACCTATGGAATAAATGCAGTTATGCTTATAAAGTGAGATTGTTTGGACTGCTGCCCATCACAGGGCATGTAGTGACTGCATGTTGACTCAGATGACACAAATGAAGGAGGATACAGACTTTAACCTTTTCTTCTTAGATCCTCTGCTGAACATGCTTTCTGTTCCTTTTTCTTCCCATAGGATTTCTGACTTGAAATGGGTCTTGTTGACTAGAATTCTTCTTTTGTTGTTTGCCAACTTCAAAATGCTTGTGTCCAAAGGCACTAAATGTAGTATGCTCAATACCATCTTGTCTGGAATGGAGATTTATGCTTTGATAAATTATATTTATCATAGGTCTTAGGTTTATAGCCTCTGCAGTGTAATGTAAGTGCTGCTTTATAATTAGAGCATACTTAGAAACAAGTATAATATGTTGTTTCACAGGTTCAGTCTATTGGAGAGATCTGCTTTCAGAAGGACACTGTATAAGTAATTCTCTGTTTTATAAAAAGTATTCTTTTCAGTGCAAAGAACACATTAATAATATTTTATTATTACTCTCAGTATGTACCAGTAAATATGCCAGTAGAGTTAAAACCATGTGCTAATCAGTCACAAAAGTTCTGACTGCCTTCAACTCCATTGCCTTCTCTCATTGGCATTATATCAGCAACACACTAAACACACAACAAAGATCTTCTAAGGTACAACGTATCAAGAGTACATATTTAACAATATGTCTGCTCTACACTTTACCTACACTAACAGTGCCGATTCTTATTTTAATATAAAGTGGAAATTTCACTTATATTTTTGCATCTGAGCATACTCCCATAAACATACTACCATGACTTTTGAGAAGACTTGCAGATTGATGTTTCCTTCCAAACCTTTTATGAATCTATTAGCATATAGATTGGAAACTCAACAGTTAAGGGGTTTGCCACACATATGTGCACAGACTCTAGTTCTAACCTGTGATGAAGTGGGAATTCTAGTAGCTTGCTGCTAGCAATTCTCAGTTAGCATTTCTTTGGATTCTTATAGTAACTTATACGAATATTCAAATAACATAGGTGAGAATTTAAATATTTGCAGCATGGCTCTATGAAACATCTATGCTTAGATCCTCAGAGGAAATGAAACTTAACTGCAATATGAGTTAATCTCCAAGCTGTGAGGTGCCAGGCTTTCCACAAATCACAAGCATAGCTCTAGTTTTTAAAAGATAAATAGATAAATGTCATGCAACCTGGAAATGGTGGGGCTAAGCAAAGCTGGTGTTTTGTGGTCTGTTTGATCAGGAATGTGAAAAGAGAGGGCTAAGTCAACATTATCATATCATCATAGTATCATAGTATTGTGCGAGTTGGAAGGGACCTTAGAGATCATCGAGTCCAACTCCCGGGATTCGAGCCCTCTGTGTAGCAGAGCAGCACTTCTACCCCCTGCTCCACAGGGGGGGATTCGAACCCGGGCCCCCTGGTGTTGCAAACGGGAATTCTACCGCTGCGCCACCGGAGGCACACAACATTCCTAAGAAATCTTTGAATACCAAAGATAGCCACCCTCTTGGCAGTTTTAAAAGCTGCAGTTCTATTGTTTTGCTAGACAGCTGCTTCAACAAATAATTTATATCACCAGAGATGACTGGGAAAGGTCCTTTGATCCTAAAATATAATCACTTCTGAAGACTTCTTCATGTGCTATGCCTTATCCAGTGCCAATAGAAGAAAAAAGAACATGTCCTGGGGCAAACAATTACTAATGAGTTCATAACATGCTAACTCTTTATGATACAAATTGTTCAAGAATAGCAGCCAATGCTACTACAGCCTACAACCTGTTAACACATCCAGAACAGTCATACAGATCTGAGCCGTGCATTAGAATTGTCTGCCCCACTTACTGAAAGGGATACTGAAAACTTGTGCAAAAACAAGTACATACATGGAATGAGAAAGTTGTGTAAATTGTGTTCCATTTTGATAGTAAGAGACAAAATAGAAAAATGAGATTTTGCTTTAAATAAATGGAATACTTTCACTGCTTGCACATAATCACATATTTAGTAAATGTTGGTAGTCAGATATATATAGGAATTCAGTTTATGTGTTCAACTATATGATAAGGCACATGAAGTTGTGTGCTGGTAGTTATCATCAGTATCCAGTATCTAATGCAACAGGTAAACCATCAACATGGGACATGAAACTGAGCACATGGCAGGGAAAATGAAATAATATATTTTCTTCAGCTCAAATATTTTTAATATATAAAACACGTGGTTTCAGCATTAGATGTAATCCAATTAAGACTTATCTTCTTTTCACTTCATAGCTCCCCCAAAACAAATGCTAGTACTGATCCTTCTTTAAAAGTCCTACTTTGTATTTTTCCACTATGTCCCATCAGGACTTCTGCTCAGTATTCTAAAACTTGATCTATAAATATGCATTCTAGTTTTGAGAACCATGCAACAGTAAATTACAAGTATTCTTCACCCAAGTCCCAAAGGATAAATAGGTTTAATACATGATCAAAATCCTCTGCTATTTCTCAATGTGCATCTGACTTTTGAACTAATCTACAGAGAGAGCAAGCTTTTAGAAGTGATGCAAGCTGACAATTGATGCCTAGCCTATTGGCATTTAGAATGGTAATAGTTTGCTGTCAGCTTGTCCAGAAGAAGTTTCTGAAGTCTGGCACTGTACATATCACCCAAAGCTCTCACTGAAGGCCAATCCTCAAATGTCACTGGTAGAGCATAAACAGATAAAAGGTTATCCTAATTAAAGCTGTGTTGGGATCATTCAAAACACTTTAAAAGATATATAAAATATATATATAAAGGCAATCTTTGTCTTTAATGTCTTTAAAATCTTGAATAAGAAGGATTTTTTTTTATTATTATTTGTTCATTTGTTATCATGACATTTTAGACATATATTTCCCCTTATTTTCAAGTACATTCCTTTAAACCTTTACTCATTCTCATACTAAACAGCTCTTTCTAAGTTACTGAAGGCATGGAGTATCTTCTATTTTGGAAATATAGTTTCAGTTTGGGAAACTGTTGGCAGATCTTGCAGTAATAAGTAAATTTTGACATTATGGAGAGCACCAGAAGAGATTCCATAAAAAGCCTGTGTGCAGGATTAGGACAATGCCAAAAAGATGACTGACAATCTCTCTCCCCCTTTTCTCTGTGCTCTGTTCGACTCTTGTTCTGTGTTGAAATGAAATCTCACTACTGTGCATAAAGACTCGTCTGCCACTTCATCCACATCTTGTCACAAATAATTCTCTGCTTAAAACTTCAGTAAACTCTGTGAATGTAGATTTTCTGACATTACAGTATAAAGGTATCAGTATAAAACTTCTACCAAACTGAAAAATCTATCTAACAATTGAATGATCTAAATTTGTCTAATGATCTAAAGTGCTGAGGCCTAAACAACAAAGAAGCAGTAGTGAAGATGCTGCCATGTCTGGTGCATCAGCTCCATGAGATGCCCACAGAGATGCCAGATATGAACAGAGATACGTAACTATCTTCCCTGTCTGAACAGCTCTACATAGGGGAGCACAGAAAAATTCTGTTGATCTCCACTGACTTTTTTAAAGGCTGGTGTTAGGCAGAGCTATGAATCATAATAAAATCTGTGAGCTGTGCAAGAGGCAAACTTTTGTGGCAGCCCTTTACCCCTCTAGTGTGAGTTTCTGTAACTCTCAGCACATACTGCTGCAGTTCCATTAAAGAGCTGACTCTACAAGAATTGAATTTCTCTCTGCTCTCAGGTAACTGACAAGCTGTTGTTAGTTGCACATAGGCCGTAGAGGAAATTAGGTTCACAGGACAATGACTACTAACAAAACTGGAGCTAAAAAATCTAACAGAGATGATTGAACATTATTTGTACCAACAGTTTTCACATAAGAGTATTTTATGTCAGTTCCTCAGTTTAAATGACTGCTGTAGCAGAAGCATTTAGAAGAATTAGAAATAAACAAAAACATACAATTTTCTCTTTATATAGCATGAAGTGGTGAAAAGGAGCAGTTAAAATAAGAAACATTTCAGCAATGTGTAGACTAACTAATTCCTCTCTACTCTGCCTCACCATGCAGTGAGCATGGAGAAAATTCTGAACTACAGACATTTTTCCCAAGGACAGAAAAATGGTAGAATGCTGTGTAGGGTTTGAGCACAGGATGCAAATCCATGTTTGGTTTCTTCTGTAGCTGTTGAGCTCATTGCATACTAATCTGGAAAAAGTGACATCAAAGGGGCAGAAGCCAAGAAGGGATTCCCAAAATGTCCTGAACTTAGACACTAAAATCTACATATTCCATCCTAAAGCTCTAGCCATGTTCTCAAGAACATGTTGTTCTATGGCCACAGAGGAGCAGTTCAAAATCTCCCATTAACTTTTAAACATATCTGCAGTGTGTGACACACTTCCCATTCTTAATGTGTTTCGCCACAAGCAAACACATCCATACCTACTTCCCCTAGGTCACTCTGTGTTCTATGAAGTTTTCTTCTTCCAGATTTGCCACCCACTTCTTGCCTCATTTACTTTCACAGTTTCTTCAACTGGTTGTGAATGGGGTTTCACACAGCTTCACCTCTGCTCCACAGAATGAGTCCTTTCTTAACTTCCACAAACGATACCAAGTGCCACTGATGCCCTTACTTCACACTACTGAAGACAAAGAACTAGCCTTGTGCTTCCTTATCCTGGTCCTTGGCTCTGCGGAGAACCCCCAGACCTTCCCATTGTTCTCTCAGTCTTCCTAAAATTTTCAACTTATTCACAAAATCCTTTTTCATTTATGAGGTTGGCAGGCATGGAGTTCAGAACGCATGAATAGTGCAGTTTTACAGCAGAATTGCTTTGAAGATACTAGAACTGCAATCCGATTTCAGAGCTTTGTCTTCCTGCTAAAAACTCCACCTTCGTTCTCACCCCCTTAATCTGGAGTTTTTTCAGAGGTGACAATTGCATTTTTTATGGACCTATCTATATCCTATTTTGGATCAGGGATTCACAGCCCCTTTTTTCACATATAAGTCTCTTGGCAACAAAACTTTTGGGTATTTGTCATAAGAATCAAAATAGGAAGGTGCTTAAAAAGACAATGAAATTATGCCAGAAAAATATTGCCAACAAAACTTATCCATGTGATTTGGAATATCAAGAGGTGCTGGATTAGGCAGCAAGGAAGATAAACTGTTCATCCATTTGGTTTTATTTCCATTTAAAGATAGTGTAAGTATAAGAGGAAAAAAAAGGGGCTTTTGGGTAAATGACCCACTCACAACAAATGTAAGACAGTATCCTTGCACCTACTTCTTAGAAAAGATGAAGGAGTTAGAGATGTCATTTCTATGATAAGTAAAAAAAATTAGTTCAGAGCAGGCTTTCAACTTGACTTCCCTGTGGAGAGATTAAGCAAAGCATTCCTATTGTCATATTATTTGTTAGCTTTTTTTATTTCCCCTCAGAATTTGGTCCAAAAATGTTTACAATTACTTTGCAAAACAACCCGATATTATCCCATTGAATTCAGTTCTTTTTTCTTCATAAATTATAAGAACAGTTTAAGGCCTGACTCCCAACCCACTGAAAACAATGGCCAGTTTTCAACTCTTATCAAAATAATCAAAATAATTATAGAAATATTCATTTCAAAATATGTTACTATTATTCTTATGTATCACTTCTGACAAAGTAAAATCCTCCCTTAATCTCCTACCAAATTGGAATGACAGCTATTTCATAAATTACATAGAAAAGTTGGACATATACTGAAGAGCTGAAAAGACATTTTCTTTGCATATCATTTCTTCTGTCATCTCAGAATAAATTAGAATATAGAAGAGCACTAGATAGGGCTACAGAGCAGCTGCAAGGATAAGAACAAAACGAATCATGAAATGGAGGAGTAAAGAATAAGAATATCATGTATTTAATTTGGGAAGCTTAATAACTTAACTAATAAGTTAAATTAATATCTTCTTATTCTGTGATGTTTCCCAGAAAAATATTTGTTCTGTGACTGTTGAAAACTGCCACCTACACAACTTCAGCTCCAGTTGTGAAGGAATATATTCTGTTCTCTCACAGACATCAGGTAACATAACCTACTATTAAGGTTGCCATATTCTTTCCCTTGTAAGACTGTTTCCAATTTGTTAGACTCTCATTGGTTGTCTACCAGGTGGTACTTCAAGATTCAGTATTCTTGGAACATTTCATTCAATTATGAATGATTTATGAATTTCTGAAACTAAAGTTCAGAAAGAACACAGATTTCCTGTGTAGAAAGTTTTACAGCAATATTGTTTTAAGAATTTAATCAGATGAGGACTTAAACTGGTAGAAAGTCTTTCTATAATTGATGGGATTTGCATGTACATTTGATAGATATGGTCTGTCCGACATTACCATCTAAGTGCTGCCATTGTGACAGGTCATTTTATAAAACTACACAAGATTGGGCTATCAGAAGGAAAATGTGTGGTCTGCAACCTTTATTTTCTTCCTTTCAGTGAGGGTATTACTGTCCCCAAAGACCATATTCCATGACCACTTATATCGCTTTCATTTTACAGTAGTCTGCCTTTCCCTTTGCACTGAAATGAGTGGTCCAGAAGGACAGATAGAGATGTAGCCCTACTGGATGTTTGGTTTTCAGATATGTTTCACCCACTCTCCAACAGTATGGGGTTCTGTTCCAGCTTTGCTAGCTGAGAAGTGAAAGCATCATTACTAAGTAATCCAAACTGAACTCATAAATAGCTGCATATGGACCTGGTTAACAGGCAAGAACTGAAACTGTTTCTATGGAACACATTTAAGTACTACAGCCTGCTTAAATGCCCTTAATGTCTCTTCCATCAGACAGCCCAGGCTTGCCTATTGGAGCTGATAACTGTTCTTCCCATGATCAACTTGTCTGAATTCACAAGCACGCAGAAAAAAAAACCAATCAAAATAATTATTAATCAGATACCAATCATTCTTATAGGAATACCCTTCTTCCCACCCCACCTCTCAGAGGTACCTGTATTTTCAGGCCCAACCTTAGGTACACTCTGTTCCCTTCTTGGTCTTCCCAGCACTCAAGCTGTATTTGTTTTTCTGTGCACATCACACACAGTGCAAAGCCCACCCTGTGTGCAAGGGCAGGCGGGAGGAAAGGAGGGCCTTGTGGATGGGAGGGAAGAGCAAGTTAGAATCATCTCTAGTTTTCCACTGAAGTTATCTGCCTGGTCCTTTTCCTAATCATCAGTTCCTAACAAGGACACTTACTTCCCCCTCTCACAGCTACTCTATTCAACTTTGATTTGTCTGGGAGTTTTTTCACTACTTTCATCTATCTGCTTTTTATTAAATGCATTATTCTAGCTACGTACAGTGTGGAAAATAAGTAGGTTCAAAGTCCAGTTATTCCATCACAACAATGATTATTTGTTACACAAACAGCTCCTTCTATTGCTCTTGATGACTACCCTGTCATATGGCTGGTATTTGCAGTGCTCTTAGAGCCACATTACTGTGCTTACATTCAAACCAACTTAATTGCGCGAAGCAAAGAACATGCATTAGATGGGATTGTAAGTGTAAGCAGAAGTCGGGAACTAATTGTTTAATAGGGCTCCACAATCTCTTGTTAGAGGAACCAACAGATATTAAAACAGTCTTATACCTAATATTGATTTATTTTTCCATCTGGCCTTTACTTAACTGTATCTTACGATACATCAGTGAGTCAGCAATATATTATTTATGAAAGTAGGATACATTTAAGTTATATTTGGAATGCAAGTGTATCTTACTAGAAATATAATATTTAGTGGCTTGTGAAAGGAATATAGAGCAGAACAATTACTGCTTGCAGGCCTTGTTGTGCAAGGTAAAAAAGAGGGTAGTCGTTTATGTGTTTGTACAGAGAATGTAGACCAGAGCCAAATGAAGAGGAAAGGTATTTCTTAATCTATCTTGGTGTTTTTGATTACAGAAAAGAGACCCAATAAGTATTTTTGTTTTATAAGTGACTAATAATTCCAAGTATGGAACAACTAAAGAATCGTGGAATCATAGAATCATAGAATGTCCTGGGTTGGAAAGGGACCTCAGAGATCTTTGAGTTTCAACCCCTCTGCTGTAGGCAGGGTTGCCAGCTTCTAAGAACTGTGGTGACTGGTGAACTGCACAGTGTTTAGTGGTATTTTAGGAAAAACTCTAAACAATTTTAGACATTTCTGTTACAGGATGCTTAGCTGTGTCTTATGGTGACTTGTCTTATAATTCGCTGTACTGAGCCACCAAACAAATAGCTCTGGATCCATAGTTTTTGTATTGTTCCTATGTGAACAGTGTATCCAACAGGAAGTTATGCAGCTCTGATATATGTTAAAATGCAATTCGAAATATACTGACTATGGAAAGGCACATAAAAAGTGAAAGATAGGAGTGTAATTCTGCTAAGGTACTTCAAGAATTGCATTGAAGTTGTGACTTCAAAAACCACAGGAAGTTCTCCTATTGGAGCAAATTTGAATCATGCACGAGATGAAGGGTTAAATTAAGAAAAAAAATGGCCAAAGTGTCTTCCTGTACACTGGACTGAGGGCAAACAAGAGTTGGTTGGTTCTTTGTCTTTGATGGTGATGGAATAAAACATGTGGGAGCAGCAATCTCACAGAAAATATTTCTGTAACTCAGGAACGTGCCTTTGAAAATTACCCTAAAACTATCCTAGTTATAAACTTCTAAAAACTTTCTCATCTATGCTCAGGCTGCCAGAGCTCTCTGTAAGTCATCCAGGGATTTAATACCAACCCTCACACTCTAAGAACAACTGATGATATTAAACTTCAGATTTTTAGAGTGTTATCATCTATTCTGACTCCAACCAGGCAACTGAGAGCAAAAGATGTTTTCCCCAGGGCACTTCTCATCTCTTCCGACTATATCAGGAATCATCTTGAAGGATGTGTCATAGAGAAATGTAAACACGGTAAGAATACAAACTGCAGAGTAAAATAGCAATTGTAGGATGGAGAAGCAGCTGTGGCTTTAGCGTGGGAGAACCTCTCATAGATATAAAGGCTTCTGAAGGGGTGGTTAAACTGAAATTAAGGGTCTCTACAAAGTCTTACATATGAATGAAATAGAAAACTCATGTTTGATGCTTTTCTGTTCTCCTTAACGGAAATATACATAAATTGCTCCAAAATAAGGTTTCACATTTATGTCCACGGAAACTGCAGCAGATAAAAAATACACAATAATACTATTTGATGGATCAAATTCCTATCTACAAAATGCTGTTCTTCAATATTGTCACCACCATTAGCTGATTTGTGTGGATGAACTGATGTAGATGCTCTTCGTTTTGTTGTGTGACAGCTGTGCATGGCCATCCAGAATGTGGCTTGTTTTTCCTGTTGTCACTACCGCAGTAATGCACCACCCACTGCCTCACTGTGCTCACATCCACTATTTAGTCTCCAAAATGTCCATCAGTTGATGAATGCCAGTGGGTGCCCTTTTTCCACACGGAGGAATTGAATTTCACACCTTTTCTTTGTCCACATTTCCTTCTTAGACTCCTTTCCGTCAGACTACCCCTCTGCTGCCAGCTGTCACATGGTAACAACATGTAATGGAGTATTTGGGGGAAGGTAATGGGAAGGTTCAACCTCTACTGCTGTACCACCAATATCTGCCTCTGATATCACAGGCCAACACAATAAAATAAGAGACATTACATATTCACAGAATCTGTGAATTATCTGTTTATAATTTTTCCATAGTACTTACCTCTAGACATTCTTGGAAGGAATGCACTTATCTGAAATGTTAAAAGATGATTCGTCACTATGTAGGAGATTGTCATAGGATGGATCAGTGGCTTCAACTAAAGTTGAATTTGGGAGTGTGTTTTTTGAAAATAACTGGACTGAGGAATGGAAGACCTATAGAATCTGCTGTGCAACTTTACTAAATAATGCAAAGGATTATTGACTCTGTGAAAGTGGCAAAGCACAGTTTTAAAAGTTGTGCATATATATGTGTTCAGCTTCCTAGTTTTATGTTTCTGTTGCTTTATTTTTTTTAATGTTTTAATTTAAAACAAGCAAACAAACAAATAAAAACATTTTCTTACATTAACTGTACTATACGTTTCATAGGCTGCCCAATACAACTCCACTTAATGAGACCCAGACAAGACAAAAGACACCTGTGGAGATGTATTGCAAGCTTAAATTCAAAACTGGTGATAGGTAAATTACCAAGCTAATTATTGCTATGATGATTTTAACTAAAAGTGTCTTTGTACTGTTTTTTTGCTAGCATTAGTTGAATTTTAACCTCCAGTAAATATGAAGTTCTTACCAACATTTTTTTGCCAGTCAAGTTTAAGACTTGTGCTACAAATTCTACTAGGCTTTAAAAACTGCTAGCATCTACTTGACAGCAATATAAACATAGTCTTCCCAAGTCTGACTGAAATGTTAGTTTTGCTGTGTTCATTCTCATATCTTAGATGTGCTTGATGGAGCTGAATTGTACAGGATAAACTGCTGATTTTTCATCTTCGGTTCACTGATTCAAACCCATCATGAGTTGCTGAGTAAAGTGAAGGATTTTTCAGGTCAGGCCAAATTGCATAACAAAGAGAAGTAGTCTGTGCCAAAATCTCTGTATATATACTCTTTCCAGCCAGAACAAACACAGGGAATCCTTACAGATCTAGTTTTCTGGTTACTGGTCAGAAGTGAAACCCCATTCTTTTTGATCCTTCCATGCTGCCTTCTGTTGTGTTTAGTGAAACTATCACAGCTGTGTTGACTTCTGCAGTCATGCTTTCACCCTGTAGTAACTCTATCCTTATGTTATATCTTTATTTTCTTTTAGAACAGTGTTTGAGATCTTAGCCTAAGGACTCATTTTTATCTGTAGTGCTCAGGCTTTGGAGTAATTCAAGAGCATTTCCTAAAAGCCATTGTACAGCAAAAATGAAGCATAAGAATTTCTCAGTGTACTTTGGCAACTGAGCAGTGTAACACCTCACAAACATGGTGCACTCTCTGCCATCCATGCATCTGCCACAGACCACTGTCAAGATGCCCTACACAGCTCTTCACTGTTACTTTTACACTCCTGATCCAAAGCAGAGCCACTCAGTTAGGCAAGTCTAGATGAAAGAGACGGTGCCTCCAAATCAGCTACTCCTTCCCTCCCAGCTAAGCCAGACTTGAGCCGTACTATTGGATAGTTAGTAGCAGTTCTGAAGGAAAAATATGCATGATAAAATCAAAATGTGTGTTCTATGCGCAGTTTACAGATCACAGGTGCAAGTGAAAGCCAGCTGAGTGTCATGCTCAGAGCCTTCTGCCAAAGCCTTTGCCTTGTGATGATCGCTACTCATCCCTACGTGCAGTTATGCCACCGCCACATGCTAGAGTTTAACGATGAAGAACTTAACAAGACCAGTAGTTTGAGACAGGGAAATTCACTCTCAAAACAGATTTGCACACCTTTATGCTATCTGCTATATTCTGTGCTCTCCATGGCATGTCATGGCTGGCATTTGCCAGGCCAGCATAGATAGGATCGGGATAGGAGTAAAATCCCTACATCTAAAATTCATCCCATTGTATCTTTGTTATTTGCTGCTTATGCATGACCTCCAGGGCTCCAGTGATTTGTGGCACTGGGCAAGTAAACAGAGGAGTTTGCTCTGCTGGTCCAAAGGAAGTGAGACTGCAGCAGCTCTCAGCAGTAGCAAGGATGACTATATTTGTTCCTTCCCACGTTTTTTCTCATGATCTGCTCAGACTAATGCTTCATGTTTTCAGTGGTGACCCACCCACCTCCCAGAGGGGAGGGAGAAGAATGCAAATGTGTTCAGCTCATCTCATATGTGCTAGAGTAGCAGCCCTTAGGAGCAATGGCTCAGGAAAAAACGGAAGTCAAACACTACTACTCATCACTCAGAATTTCATAAACATTGCAGCATTTTTTTCTTTTGTGCTGTAGTATTGAGCAGCAAACGCCTGAAGCTGAATACACAAGACTCAGAAAGCATATCAGAAGCATTCTAGAGCAGAAAAAAGTATGAGTAAGAGCTTTCCCACAGCTCTTCCAGCTATTTAGATTGATTTTCTTAAAGTCTATTTTGCTTCTTTATTTAAACAACATTGACATATATGCTGTTTATTCTTTGATTTCATAGCTCACTCCGTTCCCAAAATTACATTCTGGCAAGCTAACAAATAAATGGAAACCCTCGCCGTATTCCAAACTGCACTGAAAGACTTCTCAGAAAAAACAAAAAGTTTTATTTAAATGCCATGCATTTTTTAAGTTGCAAAGTATCCCACTTCTAGGATAAAACAGAGTCAGAACACATTTATTCCCATTATTACAGTGTTTACATATTAATGTGTTTAGCCTGGTCCAGAGGAAAATATGATGCGTGAGGTGCAGCCTCACATTTAGTATAGTGTGCAGTGCTACAATCCACAAAGAAAAAGGAATGCTAAGGTCTTTGAAACATCCAGAGGAGGATAAGAAACCTGCTAACAGTGCAGGAAAATATGTCCTGCAAGGAGGGGCTGAGCACAGAGAGCTGACCTCACTGCTCTCTGCATTTCACTGAGAAAGGGAAGCAGAGGGCGATGCAGTGCTCTGCTTCTGGGACCCATGGCACGTGCTTTAACTCCTGATTAGTCCTGAAATAGTCAGGCCATTGAATTCAATCATCTTTGAAGGTCTCTTCCAACTGAACTATTGTAACTCTCATTCTATTTCTAATACTCTTTATTGGTTTACTACTTGCTGTGTATGTTATGCTTATGTAATACCTTCCCTGTTTATTACATGCTACTATTAAATTATTTTTGTGTTATCTATACATAGATTCGGTGCCAGTTTTTCTTCTCTTTGTTGGAAGAAAAGCTGCATAATATGGATCTCAAATCAATTCCCCATAGAATCCTCTGGGCACATTACCACACTAGTGTTCTCCCTCTACAACCATAGCTTAAAAGCCATTAGTTAACAGGTTTTGAATCAACCCATACTTTTAGGAAAAGTTTATACTTACACTTCTCGTTCCCTAACAAAAATGTGGGATGCTATTAAGGAAAATGCCTGACAGAACTTTAAAAAGGTAACATATTCTCCTCTAGACCTATAATCTGAGAAAACTACTAAGTTAGTTTGAAAAAAATATATATTTTTCATAAAATACAGTTGGTATAAGAAGACAGGAATAAAATTATTTATTAATGTTGTTGTCTGACACTGTTATTTTCCTGGGATTGAGTTTCGATGGCTAGTTTTATCCATTCAACATATTGGCTTAAGATAGGCTTTGTTTCCTGGTGTCTGCAATTTCCCCTGTGTTCATTGAGGATCAACACACATAGCCAAGAAAGCTTATTAGCAGATTGCTTTCCAGTGGTTATAAATGCTTGTGATTTAGAACTCCCGCTTTAAAGATGAAATTTAAAGAAAAAAGCATTCCTGACTTATTAACTACTGTTTTCACTTTTTTTTCCTCTCTCTCTCTCTCTCCAGAATGAGTTAGAAACTCTTCACTTCTACACTTTAATCAACTCAGGTTTCCTTCTCAGTTGTTCATTCTGGGGTATGCTCATTAAAATCCACTCTATTTCTTGTCTGTTATTAAAAACGCTTTATCCACCAATCTACTCAGATATGATATATAATACCATATTCAAAATGGTATTCTACTTTCTGAAACAGAAGCAACACAGTGAAAAATATGTGAATCTGTGCATAGATATGTGTAGTAATGCATTACATTATTAGTCTGTACACCTTTCTCCCATAAGCTGCTGCAGTTTTGTTCCATGATCAAATCCTTTTCATGCTGTAGTGCTTTGAAGAGGCACCCTACAGAGACCATGGGTTGTGAGAGGCCCAGGTGCTGCAGGCAGGGTGCTGAGTGCCTTGACTGTAGGAACAGAGGCAGAGAAAGCTGCACCTTTTGGTTGTGCTGGACCTCCCACTGCAGCTTGGAGACATAGGCTTGGTTTCTGTAGAGCTACTAAAGCATGTGACTTAGAGGACAGGGTACCAAAATTATAGGCTCAATAAAGCCTGAAATTACACTGCAACAGTATTCCAAAACATATTAGCATTAGTTCCTGAAAACATATTAGCTTATGCTGTTATTGAGTTTCCTTCTACAGGCAAACACATGCAGCTGAGGTTACAATAGCTAAGGGGCAATTTCTTTCAGCCACTTATTTTCTGAGCACGAGTCTGGCTTTTACCTCCAGTACTTTTAAATAGTATAGGAAGTGATTGGCTGAGGAAAAAAAAAAAAAAAAAAAAAGGTGATTATATAACACTACAAACTCAAATGCAGTTACAAATGGACAGTGGATGGTTTCTCTTTTATGTCTGGATCTAGAGGAATTACAGGCAGCCAGAGTTGAACATTTCACTTGCCTTTAAGCATTTGACAGCCTACCTTGTAGGATACAAATAGATGAATTAAAAAGAGGTTTACCTGAGTAATAGTTACAATTTTTTTTTTCTTTGTCATATCCAGAATCCTGTCTCTGTTATGCTGCTGGTAAACAGACTATGGCTTGTTTCAGCAGGCCATTTTATGTTGCCTGCTGGTTTGTTTGTTATTGGAAGAAAATATTGTGGCAACCTACATTTTTATTAAAACAAAAACATATTCCTTTTTTACTTCAGCCAAATTCACACAAGTGAATAGTGTATCAAAGCCAACTGTACAGCAATTTCTTGAGAAATCAATTACACCACCATTGGATTTATTCGTACATCAGAGATCCCATTATCTGAATTTGAACATCAAACATACCACTAAAGAATATGTTTCTGTTTTCCTTAAGAGGAATGAGGCCCAAGTGATTTAAGGGAAAGTACAGCACCCTTAGCAAAGCCCTGAAAGGGAAAATGTTCTGAATATTAATCAGGAAGAAAATAAAAAAAGATAGATGCACCATTTAAGATAAATTTCATACCTAAATCTGATTTCCTTTACTAGACAGCGTGACACAATCTAGAAACTTTCCTGCATCGTTCTGTTATCTATCTAACCTACAGAATTGGTTCATGCAGATTGCAACACAGCAATGTGACAGCTCATTGAAATGCAGCATTATTAACTCTTCCTGCACACACATCAGTCACACAAATCAGCATGACCTGTGTCTTCTATTACATGCTTTAATTTGGAGGTATGCTGCTGAGCTCCATCCTTCACTGTATATCTACACAGGTTTCTGACAAAACAATCTAATCAGCTAAAAGAAGATTATAATGGTAACTGCAGTCACATACCATCAACATTTGATCCCTAAAGGATTTCTTTATTGAACTATTTTTTTGTTTCTCTCATTAATCTTACTGAAGATTGTTCTGCAATAAAGAGGGGATGTAATCTGCCACTGACAAATTGCTTCAGACTCTTCAGTCTCCATCTCTTTATCTTCACGGAGCATTTTCCTCCATGTTTCTTCTAGTTACTTAAAAAACAAGCTGAGAGAAAACAGATTTTGCAGGTCTTTTCCCAAGCGCATATAAAACTGCAGTGAAGACAATTCAAGTATTTTTCACACCTCCTTAATCATGCTTTCTGAGGTTTTAATTTCTAAGCTTTACACTCCTTTATATGCTTTGGTTCTGTTGATAACTTCTTGAACACAGATTCACATTACCATAGAAACATCTAGGATGAAAAAAGACCTTCACAATTACCAAGTTCAATCATCAACCTGACCTACTGAGTCCCATCACTAACTATGGCCGCTTGTGCCATATCTGCATATCTCTTAAATACTTCCAGGGTTGGGAACCCCACCATCTCCCTGGGCAGCCCATTCTAATGTTTTTTCTATGAAGAAATTCTTCCTAATGTCCCAAACTAAACCTCCTCTCCTCTGCTGCTACTTGAGATCATTTCCTTTTATTCTATTGCTTCTCTCTTGAGAAAAGAGACTAAGACCCTCCTCACTGAAATATCCTGTTCCTTTGTATCATCCATGCTTACTGATGATGAGGCAATCTCCAAACAGCGAACATTTAATTGTTTGGCTGTTGAATGAATGCTAAAGTGCCAAGCACTGCAGAATGTAATAATCCCAATGCACTCACAGATAAAATCTGTTTAAAATAGCCAAGAAGGGAAAATATAGAATGCCTTCACTTCCTGAGTAGATCAGGGCCTTTTTCCCACCTCTCAGCAGAGTCCAAGCAAAACCAGTATAGCCTTCTATGGCAGGTCTCCACACAAGACTACTTCACTTACATACAATAATTGTATACCCATGTGGTGATATGTTGAAGAGAGCAAGTCAAAAGGAAATTTATTTCTCAGCCTGCTGATAAGGACATTTGTGCAGAAACTGAAGAAACTTGTGCTATGCACTCTGCCCCAATGGTTGTTCATTTAGAAATACTTCTGTACTCACTGAATACAAGTACTCCTTTTCTCAGATGAACACCATTGTTGGAGTAGTGACAAACATTTGCACTTTCACTGAATAGTCCACTGAGCCTTTGGTTATCCCATGCAAAGTGAAACAGCTTCTGCAAAAGAGACAAACATGGCACTTCACCTTAGAACACCCAGGAGCCTGATTGCTGGATGTGCTGCAGGGAAGTGGGAGCTGGGGATTCAAGGGCTGTCAGGCAGATCAGGCAATTAGATCTCAGATTTTTGGGTGAGTGCTCAAGGGGTTTCAAGAAAGGAAAGATGACAACGCCTCCTTCTCTTCTAGCTGTATTCTTATGAAGTAATATCTGTTAAACTCTTAAATTACCCCTCTTCCAGATGAAAGAATTTACCATATTTCTGAATACTGACGCAACTTTTGAAAAATAAAATTACTGTTGCATGTTGTCCTTATACATGCAGAACTCTGTTATCAAAAACTCAAGTAGTTATGAGGTTCAGACATCACCAGGATGTGGAAGTAGTATAGCAAAAATTATTAAGAACCACATTTTCTACTTTGTGAATGCTTTTATTAGAAGTCTCACTCCATTTTGCTATACTCCAAGGTACAAATTAAGAAATAAAACAGAATTGTTTGTTTTTACAAGGCCATTGAAAATTAATTAAATATTGCAATCATGGAGCTCTCTTGTACTTATGATTAATACAAATTTCTAATGAAACTTTCTATAGATAACAGCTCCTATTCAGTGAAGTAATTGTTGCAGTGCTTCTTTCTTTTATGATGCTTCAGGAGCATTATTTGCTGAGAGCCTTAGGTTTGTGTTAAAGAAAATCTGCAGTGACACTCCCTAAATATTTGGTTTCATTTTTCTCTTCTGAGTTAGTTTCAAATGCTATAGAACATTTTATCTATATAAATGTGTTTACACATATGAACAGTTATACAGCCAATAGGTAAACAAGACAAACAGATGTTTCATACAAAAGATTACTGTGATAGAAAGATAATCTGTGATAAAGGGAAGAAACTCACCAGTGTTGAAGTTTTACAGTAAACTCCACAAAGGAGCAATCTCAAAGGAAAGAGGTCCCACCTTAGTGATGGTCAGCCCTTATATGAGATCTGGGAGAGGTGGAGCCAAGCTCCACCCCTTCCAGGAGTGCAGCTGAATTACCTTCACCTGTGCTCCCACAGCTGACTCATTGCTTGTCTGAGATGGCTAATCAGAGGTTCAGGCTGTGATCAACAGTTTCCCACACAATATATATTTGACTATATAGCTATAAAAAGTTTACATCAAATGAACTTTCACCGCAGATATTGCAAAACATCTGAAGCAATTCTGCTGGCTTCTGAATACCTGGAATTCTAACAGACATTTAAATCTGAATGAACCTGTTTCCAACAGAAAAGACTATTGAGAATGATGTTCAGTATGTGCCTCTTGGAAGTTTTGAAAATTGTTATGTTGCAGTACTGTATTCTCTACTGTTTAGGACATGTAAATCTTTCCATTTCGATATTTAGTGGGTGAGGGAAGCAGATAACTGTGCTCCAGCTTTCAGAGCACCTCATAAGTCTCCACTTAACCAGCCACTGATCATTTTCCATCTCTGCAGTGAGAAAGTCCTGCCCATGTGTGGTCATATTCCTTCTTCCCCCCTGCTGCAGCTCTGAGTTATGAAGTGTTTTGTCAGCTTGACTGTAGCAAGAAAGTAGTACTATCTAGATTAATTTGAGCTTCTTTAAAAGGAAGATATCTTAAAACTTTCCAAACCAGGTAAGTGCAGACATTTACCAAAGGTAATTGTCAAAACAAGCATAACGCGAATGCTGACCTTAAACATTTTGTGTCATATCATCTTCTCTGCCACTCACTTTCACTTCATCGAGAGTTTCACACTCCTGTACTATGATGGCACTTGTTATCTGCACTGTGTTTCAGATATCTGGGAAATATTGTCCTGAAGCATATTTAAAAAAAAAAAAAAAAAAAAAAAAAAGAGAGAGAGAGAGAAAGAAAATACAAGTTTCTGCCAGTAAACTGATTAGTTGTCATTGACTAGATTAAATGAAATATGTTACCAGTACAATGTGTCCTCACTTTGAAAGCTTTTGTCTCTTTCTTGAGATGCAGCAAAGACTGTGATGTTGAAATGGAAGAATTATATTTTCTTATCTGGTCCCACAACACTACCCAGAGGAGATTTTTATTTTCAGGTGAGTGACAGAGTTATGGCTTATCTTCAAATATACTCCTAATTTTACCTGCACTCCATATGCAAGATATCAACATTGCCACAGCAATTCAACATTCATACAGAGGTGTTAATATCATACTTCAGTTGCAGGGGTAAATGTTTAAATGTCTTGTGTTTCCTCCTATTTCCTTATGTAAAGTGAAATTTATGCAATTGCAAGCTTATTCTATATATATATATATTATATATATATATTTTTTATTTTATTTTATTTTATTTTTTTTTTCTGTTTATGCTTTTTGATTACTTCTAAGGCAGAAAGATGGCACCAGCTTAAGAGGTGAGATTCAGACCTTGCCAAAGTTCATTTGAAAACTCCTCCTAAATTGTTTGCCCAGCTTCACATTTGCCAGTGGCTGAGCCTGCAGTCAGCCTCTAATTCAGTATCTCATGTTCTGGGACCAGATAACCGGCAATGCTCTCAGGCCTTCACAGTTTGTATGATCCTTGACTTTGCATGTAAAATGTTAGGCCAGTCCACAGCTTACTGAAAATCTGTTCCCGACATTAATTCAGTGAGATAAGGATTTTTTATTTATTATTATTATTATTATTTTGTATTATGCCATCAGAGGAAAAAAAATGCCTATTCATGAGAACATTTGTCTTTTGGTTCAGTAGAGTAAATTTTAAAGCAAACATTCTGAGCTTTCAGCTCCAGAGCATACCTAACACTACCGTAGGCTACAATTAAAGTTTGCAGAAATGTTCTCAGGAGACAATGTTTCCTCATCAATTACTATTAAAAAATAAAAAATAAAATAAATTGGACAAAAGTATGCATACAATTACACATCTTTGCTCATGTTGTCACAATCTATATACCTTCTGATAGCTTCTCGTAGTCACTCCACTAATTAGTATATGAGTGCCTTGCAGGGAGCTACATTCATCCATCCTACCCGTAAATTTGGAAAGCTGTGGTATCTCACAAGAATGAAGAGAACAAGTAATGCTCCTATAGCATATATCTAAAGTCTGTATCAGCAAGATGTGGTTACACGATCCCTTAGAAATTCAGATGTTAGCATATCCAAAGTGATGTGAAGCTCATTTCACTCCTTCCTTTGGGCAGGATTGTGAAGCTCACCATCACTGACACAAACACAGTCCCAGTAGGAGCTTCCAGAGAGACCCAGAGAGCCCAGTGTTGTACATTTGACAACAGTGGTGCTCTGAAGCTCCATCACAATGGTCTCATGCCTGCTTCACTCTCTGGGAAGTCTGTTTCTAAATCACCATTCTGCCTTGGACTTTAAACTTCCTTATTCCTTCTCACCACAATTTGCAGAAGTGCTGTGGGGAAGCTATTTTTGATGTGCCACGCTCAAGATCTTCGTGAAGTTCTTACCTATTTCCTACCAATGGATAATGCAGTACTAAGAATGAGGCTATGAAGTTAACTCTTTTGTGAGGCCTGCAGGAGTGGAGATTCACACTGGAATGTGCAATTATTTGATACAAAAGGAACCAAGACATTTGTCTAGCTCCACAGTACTGACCAAATAATATAACTGCCCCTTTTTGGTTCATCTGAGCAAGAGATATGCTAACCACAAGACTCAAATTTCACCCTCATATTTCCATTTACAAGGAAAAAGGCAGGAAGTCTCTCACCTGGATTCATTTCCCTACATAGCATTAGAAAACATCACAAGCTCATAGCATTTTGCTTTGAATGCATTTCATTTAATAGCCCCAAGCCGGATATGCCGGCCAGTCCTGCCCCCAAACACTGTTTCTGTGGGATTTTTAGCTCAAGCACAGCCTTTCAACAGAAGTTTGCTTGTATCCAGGTGATTTGGGATGGATAAAGGGTAGATTCATCCAAGTCCTGTGGAGAAATTTCTCAAATAAGATTGCTTGTAATAATAATAATAATTAAATAATATGAAAGTGTTTTTTGTTTTGTTTTGTTTTGTTTTTTTCCTCTGCTAGAAAGCACTGAGCATAGCCCTTGTCTTAAATATCTCACCTCCAAAGAGGATTCATTCACTAATTCTCAAAAATTGTAGCTTAACTTTTGAGAACACAGCTCCTTCCTTATGCTTCTCCCTGGGGTTTGGATTCCTTCACTGTTTCCCTGCACTTACAAATATCATTCTCAGGTTGCAAATAGTCCTAGTGAAAATCTTTGTATGGGAAGCATGAGCACTTAATAGAAGGCCATGAATTCTGGCTGGTAGCTTCTGAGGCAGATTAGAATGTGCATGTTCCATACACACAAATTGAAACAGTTCTCAGCAGCCTGACTGAGGAAATACAGAGAAGCCATTTTGGAAAAGTATACTGGATTTAGGTCATGTGAACCCTAGTTTAGACCTTGAACTTTATCTTTTCTTTTTTCACTGTCAGCCTGTTATATTCTGATCCATCTGATCAAGAAATGACATATATAAATATCACAGAATATATAAAGCCTTCCAGTGCTCCTCATCAGGGCTGCAAAAACAGCTTGCTTCTCCAGACCAGCTGCAGACTGTGCGAGATGATGGTGTATCTGCCTTTCATACCAGCTGTAGTTGACTACTCAGTTCCTGCAGTAAGTCCCCAGGTGCTAAAAAGGGGTAAAACCCATCTTTTTGTTCATGCTGAGTAAACTACAGCAGAGCCCACACTTTCTCAATACTGTGAGTCCTGCAAACCTTATATCTCGTAATGTGGCTTTAAATGATAAAGGTAACATTAGTCATGAAGTACCCTGCTCATTCCTGGCATTAATTCTGATTTTTTTTTCCCTTCTAGTCTGAGTGACTTTTTCATTCTTCAGGAGGTCTTGATGTTACTTTCCTACCATAGAAAGTTTAGAAAACTTAAGTTTGTGAGTTCTCCTCTAATTGCATTCTGTTACTGATGATCTAAAACATTTAAATGATGGATATTGTAGCATCTGAGCATGCAGACAAAAAAAAAAAAAATGTAGAGTTAATTATTCATAGTACCAATAAAGCGTTAATTTCAAGGGCTGATTTAATGGAGTAAAGTCTTCATAATGGCAGGGAAACAAAGGCAAGGGAAGGAAAAGGAGCTTGCATTCTATTATTAAAAATTGCCAGAATTTATAATTCATTGTCTTAAATGAATTTCTACTCTGCTAATAACTGTAGGTACTGATGCTGACAAACTTAGTTAGGAATGCAATGTGTCATCCTGTGCCCAAATGAAAAATGCTTATTGCATCTGCCCTTCTACATACTTCCCCAAGAGAACCTGAAATGACCATTTTCAATTAAAGTTATGGCTGTTGCTATTTATTAATGTCTGCACAGCATTCTATATATATTTTTTTTCCTATTTACAAATTCTCTTACATTTATAGAACAGTTTGAGCTTGTTGCAGAATTATATTTTGAGAACACAAAAGAAATGTACGTGAACATGTAAGAGGTGCTGAGTGTAGCATAAAGATCTAAAAATAAATATTTGAATTCTAGCTATCAGTCTTTCTTTCTCTTCTGCTTCCCCAGGCCTCTCTTTTGAGACAACAGTGCATCCTTGTATTGGAATTGCTTAGTGCACATATTGCAAGAGCCAAGAACACTACAGTACAGGCTCAAATTGCATCAAAATACTGGATTTTAAAAAATGAAACTAAATTGATAATTTTGTCAAAATAAATTGGCAGCATGCAAACTTTTGTAAAAATGTTTCTTCTTTAAAAAAAATTATTTTTATCATCCTTTACTGTAAAATATCATTACTGTTTCTGAAAGGTTAACCAGCTTTGATATATTACTTGCTTTTGTGCAGAATGAATTCCTAAGGCAAACAGAGATCAAATCTTTAGAAATACAGTTCTGGAAAATGTACTGTGCCCCCATTATGTTCTTGGTTTTGAAATTCCAGACTGTTTTGGGTGCACTGTTTGGGAGAAGGCACTTGATAGATACTTTTTACTTTTCAAAAGTATTTATCATGTCGTCAGGACAAACAAATATGCAAACATTAACACCCAGACCTTAGATTTGTCTTTATACAGCAAGGTGTTTTAATTCTTATTTTAGTTTGTCTATGTCTACATTAGAAAGCAACTTTGCACAACATGGGTAGATAAAAATGACTGGTGCTGTGGTTCCTCCCAACCCCATTACAGAGGTCTTGGGGTTTACTTCAGTTTGGGTAGCTGAACTCTGCGTGGTGTTTAGAGCATTTGCCCTCAGACTTTGGCTCCTTCTACAAGAGTCACTATAGGAAAACCTTCTCCACCTGATTTCTCTCTCATTCAGAAAGCAATCACAGATCTGTGACCACATCAAAACTGAAGCCATCACCTGCCTCATTCTATTCATGATATTTCTCAGTCATTCTATGGTACCTGATGCCCAGTTCTCCTGAGTTTGATCAATGCACTCTGGCTGCAGTGCACCTGGAAGGAGGGCTGGTAGATATGAAAGTACAATGGGTTTACAGTGAGTTAATATGTATGAACTCCTATCCTTCTGCACCTCTTTATTTATTTATTTTTTAGAGGATTGGGAAGAAGAGAGGTAGAAAAATGTCAAAGTGTTGAACGGGTTCTCCAAATCCACTCTGAACTCATATTTCATGCATAGGTGCTGCATCAAATTGTCTCTGGGTTTTCCAAGAATAGTGAGGCTGTTTGTGAGATCCACATTCAGCGACACTCATCAGCTACAAGCATATGCCCTGCATGGAAAACTACTCCCTTATCACATAAGCCTTGGTGAATCTATGAGGCAGACTTATGGACATGCTGTCAGGCCTTTCCTGAAGGACCCATGGTATCCCTGTCTTCTGCAGTTCTTGCTTTGGATCAGATGTAGAAACCGGTACCATTTCTTTTTAAAGAAAAGAGGAGAGCACTCATACTAACTGGGTGCCCATCTGCATTGTGGGAGACATGACATCCTTTTCTTACTTTACTGAGCCAGGAGGCTTTTCCCTAACAGTTCTTACACCCAACTTCACCAAGTCCTTAATGATGTTCAGACTAGTAAGGGAGAACCAAAGTTTTCAAGACAGACAAACACTTTTTCCTACTTTCAGAAAAGATCATCTATCTGTCAAGTGCTGAAATTTTTGTCTGAAACATTGTATTTAGATAGGAAATTTGTCTTTGCTACATCCTGTCCTCCAGTCTTTCTTGGTTTAATGAGATTGAACAGGATAATCAGTTCCACTTGCATTAAATGTCCTGTAAACTTAGCAAGTAGGAACATTCCATGCTGGAATATAAAGCTGAGGTATTTTCCAACATAAAGTGATAAGGATTTCACTTCAGAAAAGGCAACCAAACACTTTTCCCATGTACTACCAATGGATAACACCAGAACTACTACCTGGAAACATTACTTTCAGCAGACTATAAAATTTTAAGGCTAAATTTGTAAAGAATCCTATAATGGTAAATAAACTGCTTCCAAAAAAGGAAAAGAAAACCACCACTTCTTTGTGCATGCTTTTTTCAGCCTTTTACAAGGCTCACATGTTCTTTTGAGACTATAAATTCTTGTATCTTAACATGGAAGCAGAAAACCAAAATAACAAATTATACCTGGTTAGAATGGAGACAACAAAATGTAACTTTACTATAAGGTGTAACTTATAGAAGACAAAAACATACAGAGAGATTCCAGTATGCTTTATAATTTGTGAGAATTAAATTCTTGATTTACGATGTTGGTATTGTATATAAAAGTTTAATCAGAAAAATATTTGTTTCCAATTCTTTGTCAGAGTTGATAAATGTCTCAGGATTTTCAGTAATGTATCTCTTGAGCAGAGCTGCCTAGAAGGCCAGAGACACAGGACAGAAAAGTTCTCCTCATCCAATGGGTCTGGATGCTGATGTTATAAGCAAACACTTCTAAAAAGTTATACCTACAAAAGCAGATAAGAAGACCTCTTAGGTGACTATCACTCCTCATTTCAGACTTTTGCCTCTGATACATTTTCTACAAATTTTTCTATTCAAAGATATCTCTAAGAATGACAATTCTTAAAAAAATAAAAAAAAATCAGAAATAAACACATAATTGTGAGATATTTGCCCATGGTCGGAACACTATGCATACAAATAGCAATATGCACTTGGACCTCACAAACAGAGAAGTATTGAATGCAATCTTAAAACGAACTGACACTTTTCTGAGTTTTTAAAGTTTTACAGTGTTTAGACTTCATCTTACCCACAATAGCAGAAGTCATACCTCAGCTGTTCATGTATTGCAGGTTACATAAACCTTGTCTGAGTCAGCAATAAAGGGTATATGAATTTTTAAAAGATATATACAAGAACTATATTAAGACATTTATTTTATGAAATTTTATGAGTTTCCTACAAGCCTTACAAGCCCTATTCTTGGCATTTACAAAAAATGTATTAAGCAATTGATTACCACACATCCATAAAGAGTTAAAGGGCTTTTAGTCCTAAAGCAAGTAATAATATGCCATCAAAAATACAAGGTTTGTGATACAAGAATCAGATGATTAAATATCTGCATATTGAAGACATTTGAGAGATTAATGTATTTGACAAAGGATCTGAATTCAAGTAAGCACGGAGAAGAAACCACTATCAAAACAATTTTCATCTAAGCAATGTAGCAGAAAAAAAGTGGTTAAAAGCACATCTAAAAATAACAACAGTGACTCAGAATTTTGAAGATACACAGTATAAGCAGCAAGTTAACATACATCTGCGACCCTTATACGTGTTTTTATAAATGCCTTGCTTATTCATTTACTTATTTATTTTTTTAAGAGAAACTATTTGCAATGCAGGAAACCTGGATGAAGAAGATGCCAGAAGTTACAGCTGCAACAAACAAAAAAGCAAACACAAAACTAGTCAGAAATCTTGTTTGAATTGGTTAAATATTGCCAAATATTGTGTGACCATAGATGTCGTTTGTCTTTGTGTCCTGCAGCAAAGCAAATATGATGGGAATCAGGTATTCACAGCATCAACAAACTGGGCTACGGTCATGTAGGTGTTAAGTATCGAATGGGTAAATTTATTTTGAGTATGTATTAAAAACACAAGTGTAGAATAAATACAGTTTCAAAGTAAATAAAGGAGTTTCACTGTATTTTCCCATATTTCTTTAGAACTCAGAGCTGAAAAAGCAACAGCTGTTGAAATGTTGATTTTTATTTTTTAATTCAGAAGTAAAATTTAGAAAAGAAGCAGCTTATGTATATTTAAAGAAAATGCAAGCAGGTTCTGTAAAGTCAAGATCAAAATATAGAAGAGATTCTTGTGTCTATGTGTATTTTCAGGTGAAAGGAAACAAAGGATTTTCTTTTTCCACATTTTTGTCTAACTTTTTGGCTTTGTGTGTGTTGGTAGGGGAGAGAGGGTGGAGTGTTGCTTAATTTGGTGGTTTTTTTTTACATCATTTCACAGAAAAAGATGAAGATTTTAATTTTGGGGCTACTTCAGCGTTTTTTATTGTAGTTGGAGCATTTGCGTATTTATGTACTTTTCTAGTCAAGCTCCAAACAAAAGTAGAGTTGAGAAAGCAATTTTCAGCAGCTGAGAAGTATTTACATTACACACAAATGCACTGGCATTATTATGCTGCCTACTCCAGATAAGGAGGACTATTTTCCTCCTTGATCCTAAAAATCTGTTTGGTGTTCTATGGCATCACCAGCAGAACCTTGATGCAACATCTATGAATGGCACAAAACATACAAAAGATGGATGGCTGATTCTGACAGGGTGAAATGACCAAATCTCAAGGTGATTCTATCACAGTGACTCCAAGAGTGAAACACCTAAGGTAAACGCCTCATCAGGTAACCTGAATCCTTCATTTTCATTAATATATCATCAAATTATGTAATGTACAAATGTTTCATGGTGCTTTAATGCCTTCCTTGCCTTTTAACATGCTCTGTGCTCCTTAAAAATGCTTTTCCTGAGTACTAGCACTGTACGATCATAGAATCATAGAGTGGCCTGGGTTGAAAAAAGGATCACAATGATCATCTGGTTTCAAAACCCCTGCTATGTGCAAGGTCGCCAACAACCAGACCAGGCTGCCCAGAGCCACATCCAGCCTGGCCTTGAATGCCTCCAGGGACAGGGTATCCAGAACCTCCTTGGGCAACATGTTCCAGTGTGATGTCTGAATACATATACTTAAACTTTGATTTCATACCTCAGGCAGCCTTTACATCATTATATAACAGCACCTATGTTACTGATGTAGACCTTGGCGTACCTAAAATATTTCCCTCCAATGGCTGAATTTAAATTTTGTACTTGTTCATAAGTCAGTTTGGAAGCAATTTATCTTTTGGTTTTCTGCACCTTTGTGTTTTACTATTAAAGACAAAAAAGCAGAGAGTGAATGCAATATTTAAGAAGTGACATTTCCCCTTTTAGTTTTAAATTGGTTCTAGTTTGTTGCTTTTGTTCTGTTTCTGATTTGTTTTGTTTTTAAATAGTGGGACCAATTTTCTAGGTGGCTTAAAAGCATATTTCCCAGAGCTGATTGAAAATTCATAAGACTTTACCAAAAACTTATGTCTCTGTTTTAGGAGCACAGAACAAATTATCCTTAGAACAGTGTCTGTGAGGTAATGTTAGTGTTGGTGAGGTGTTTTTTGTTGTTATTGTTGTTTGGTGTGTTTTTTTTTAATAAAGATTACTGAAGTTTGACCCTTTTTGTTCGTCTGCTTTATTATTATTATAATTATTTTTAACAGGTATTTAATTTTTTAGTTTTGAATTAGTTGCAAAGAATAATCGCAGCTGCACTTTTATTCATGGCATATTGCCTGTTGGTTATTGGGGTCAGCCCTTTTCAAGATGACCACATCCAACTACTGTTAGTCTCTTCAGTGGTGAGATGTATGCCTCTGTGAAAAAACATATGATCCCAGCTTCATATTCTAGTCTTCACACTGTTATAAAGAAAGCCATTCATGGTTCAGACAAGCCAGAATGTGCCCGTGGCCTGGCCTTAGTGACCAACAGAAACCTCTCCTAATCTTTGTAAACAACTGTGTGAATTGGTTGAGGTTGCTGAGAGAAACCAAGGACTGGCATTAGATTAAATATTGATTCCAACGTAGTATGCTGTGCTTCTCTGTTTTAATAGCAGCACTAAGAGCACTCTGCTCTTACTACTGCTCTCTGAGGCAGATGCTTCCAGCAGCTTGCTGATGCAGTGCTCCATACACACACCTCCACCCTTATTACAGATCTTCTATACTTATTTTGGGTTTTAGAGCATCTACTGCAGTTTTTCTGCCCTAAAATAATTAAATAATAGTAAAGTTATGTTTTTACATTATACAGGGACTCATCTACAGAAATGCTGAAAAAAGGATGGCATTGATCTATGGTTCTTTTATGACTGAAGAGTAATAAAAAAACCTTTCTAGCATTTAATACATTTAACATGGTAATACAAGCCTGAGACTGTGTTCATAACACATTGCTCAGTTGTGACTGTCTTTGAAAACAAAGCAAATTAATGTCACAGATACAAATCTGCATAATGTGTGAAAGTAATGCCTGAGTTTCCTGTGTGCTCCTGAAAATAGCACACACATACACACAACATTAAAGTAAAATGTTTGCCTCCAAATCCCCAGGTGCCTTGCAGAGCCCTCAGTTAAAGAAGTCAGAGTTGGGTATTTAAATTCCAATAGCTACTGGAAAAACAGAGAAAACCAACAAAAACTTCAAAGCCCACAGAGGGCAGAAAGCAGGTTTCTGCAAACTGTCTGGAAAAAAAGCACTGATTACAGCAAAGAGCACATCTGGGGGGAAGGCAGACAACAAATCTGAAACAGTAGAAATATGGAGCTAAAGTAAAATCTCATTCTATGTTCTTCCTAGGTTAGTATATAAGGTTACTTTCATTGCACATTAATAAGAAATAAACATGAAACATGTTTGAAATTCAGCTATATTTTGAGTTGCTTCTAATAATGTTTCTTACATATAAAATCTTTATAGAAGAAGAATTCACAATTCTCCACTGGGCAAAACTTGCATTTTTATCTGTGTGTTTCCTATGTAGCACTGGCATGATGAACTCGCTCTGCTTTGCTTCCATCAGGAGACTGTGGAGAACACGTCTCATATACGTCACATTTCCTCTTATTGAGCAAAAACTGCTGCTTGGTCTGACATAGACACAGAACGACTTGTTTGCAGGAGAATGGCTGTTTGTCATGGCCATGGAAGGGGAAAAAAGAGGATACAAGAGAGGTAATGGATTTGTAGAAGAATGGATATCCAATGATTTTAAACTACTCACGTCAATTGGCCATATTTTATTTTATTTTTTCTGGAGAGTATGGGAGCAGAGCCCCAAAAATGGCAAATGAAATGGTTTCACAGTGGTAAAAATTATCAGCAATTAAGAATCATATGATGTAGTTAAACTCTTTATTAATCTTCTAAAAGTCTCTAGCAAGATAACTGTGTGTTTGGGACTTACATGGGAGACTGAATTTTGACCATTGTGAATTCCAGTGCAGAGAATGCTATTTATACCATACCTCCAGAGGCCAGTCATACTTAATGAATATCAATAAACTGGAAATTTTTATATAACATCCTGATTTATCAAATGTAAAGAGGCTTTTGCTGCATTACCCTTCAATTCTAAACAGCGCAGCAGCACACCAGTTGCTACCTCTATAGTATATGATCCATCTCAGGGATCACAGACTATAATTTGCAGCAAGTGAATCAAAGATATTATCTAGCCCAGCTTGTTGCCTCTGGCAGTGGCAGGAGGTACTATTTGAACACAGTTCATGAGTATTCTGCTCACCTAGTGCTGTCCCAGAATCCACAGCTCTTGGGTTCCAAAGCATGAAAATGCACCCCAACCTCCCCAATTCCTATTGATGAATCTGCTATGAATTTTTCTAATTCATTTTAAAACCTGCTGTAGAGGTGCATTTCTCAGTCCTCTTAGAGGTAATACTTTTTGTATTACTATTATCCTCATTGCATAGAGGAAGGGGTGCAAAGTTCTTTCTTTCACCCACTTTACTTCTGTTATTTGCATTGCATTTGCCCAAGTAGTGTGGATTTTGGCAAACAGCCCTTTTTATCCAAAAAATTACTTGCTGCTCCCATGATTCTGTAAACCTCAGCCATGTGCTCTCTCATGCTTTTTTCTCCAAGACGAAGATCCCAACCTTTAGACTTTCTCCTCACAAGGTAGTTGTTCTACTGCAACTACAGTTCAGGGGGAGAAGGTAAAGAGAATCTGAACGCTGTTCTCAGGGAGAAGAGTAAAAATAACAGCAGGAATAGAAAACTGAGAAGACTGAGGTGAAATGATGTGAGCCAGGACTGGCCTCTGGCATATCATTTTCTCAGATCATCAGCAGAATTGCTCCGTAGGAGATACATCTGAAAATCAAGGATTTTACTACAGCATTCCCAAGTAATAAGTTGAGAGATTTGCAAAATGCTGTGCTATTCATGGAAACAAGTGCTGTACACACTCTGCATGCAGAGGAATCACTCCTCTTCTGCTGTCTGACAGGGGCACAGCAGCATAGTGAATATTTGAGTCTTTGTTGCAGCATAGGAACAAAATGCAACTCTACAAATATTTCTGCTGAGCAAAATCGGAAGAGAAGAAGAGCATCCTGCTTCAGATGGGTTTCTGCCTCTAAGTAATTCGTAGTTCACTGTTTGACACAGCAGATGCTGACACCACTTACTCGTTAATGTCCAATTTAGTAATTTGCAGCTGGGTTGATGATGCCACTTGAATACTTAAGCAATAAGAACTTATCCTAGGTATTTTTTTCTTAATGATTTCAAGCAATTTGCAAAGGCAGTTGATAATGGCTTGGGTAAGAAAGATCCATATATGCTCATATGCCCTTGCAAAAGCATTTAGATTTGACAAGTTCTGAAGAGATTCCCGAAAGACACAAAAAGATGTGGGAATGAGGAGGATGACAATGCAGAATTAAAAATGAAAACCTCTTTTCTTCACTATTATATTAACAGACACATTCAGTCCTATGATGGGTAATCTTCTGCCCTCCCTAGACAATAATGGAGTTCCAAGCTGGATGTTACTTTCCGGAGACTCAGGACATCTTTTGGTCTCCCAGTTTACCCAGAGCTGTATGGCAGTAAAGGCACAAGCTATTCTGGGAAATTCTCCAGAGACTGCCTACTGCTGCTGCAGAGCTCCAGCTGCAGCCAGAAATGTGTTAGTCCTCTGCTCTCCCAAATCGGAGTCTGCACTCAGAAAACTGCCTTTTCTATTTCCTCCGCTGTCTGTCTCAAGATCAGTACCTCCAGGCTAAAGTATTACATAATATCCATAGTGTTTTCATCACTTTAAGCAGTTATGTGTGCTGCATAGCTTACAATGTTTTACCGTATGTACTGCCAAGGCTGCAGCTAGACAGGGACTAAAGAATAAAACGTGCATCTCATTGCTGAATGAGAACACAGAATGGAGAGATAATCAGCCAACACAATTAATTCCCCTTTTAATGCTATAATCTTCATGACATCATCTTTTGTTTCTTAAAGTACAGCAGCAGAGTTGCCTATGTAATCTTGTCTAATAATCCATCCCACTGTATGTCAATCTGTAGGCAAGACTGCTTCCTTGCTGTCCCTGTATTTGACGCTACTAATGGATAATGTTTCCTTTTTCAGTTATGCTCACCTACACGTAACTGAGCCTTTTCTTTTTGCAGTTTAGTTCAGTTTAGTTTGTGAGAGTTCTCCGAAATATTTCAGAATAAGATGAACTTACTTTGCTTTCATGTTTAGGGAAATAAATTACAGTTTTTAACATGGTAATCTTGACTTAACGCGTTATTGTCATGTCAAGTTATCATTGTGCAGACACTGCACAATAGTCTTTCCTGAATGAAAGATTCTTTAGTTCCAATACTGTGAAGACAGTTTTAGCAGAGCAGCAATTTTCTGCATATATATATACATATCTAAAGAACGGAATTTGGCAAAATTCTGAACTCATGCTGGAGTGTTATAGTTTTAGGCTTTATCATAGGATTATAAATGTAAAACAATGCGGCCTCGTGTTTATTCTCACTGGTCTCCAGGAAGGCGGGGAATCAAACTGCAGTAGCTCAAGCACATCAGGTACTCCCATTCACAAATACTTGCAGGGCTTTCAATCTCTAACTATTCTAGATGGCATTCAGGTTCGAGACACAGCGCTGTGTGAGTGCGACGATGCCTTCTCTCTTATCACATACATCTCCCAGTATAAACAAACAAAAAACAAACAAACATATGCAAGGGGTTGCCACATTCTCACCGGGCTGCTCCGAGCTTCACTACAGAGCCAGCGCGATGAGCTGGAGCCCCATTCATAAAACCGAACGGGATGGAGCCCCTGATCAACACGGCAGGAAAGCAGTCTCGTACCCCCTCCCGCACTCTCCAGACCCGACGTCCGAATCCGCCGCTTGGAGGGTGCTGCGGCTCTGGGGCACGCCAGGGGCCAGGCGGGCGCTGAGCTGAGGCTCCCGAGAGCCGCCCCGGGGCCGCGCGGCGCCAGAGCTCAGCTGCGCTGCGGCCGTAAGCGGGCACGATCGAGAGCGGCTCGGGGACGGCGGCCGAAGCGGCGTAACCCCACGGCCCGGCCTCAGCGCGGCTCCCCGGGCACCGCGGGGCCGTCCCACACCGCGAGGGGGGATCCCGCGCATCGGGACGCTGCCCTCCGCCCCGGCAGCGAGACCGCCTCTGCCCCTTTAAGCTCCAGCTGTTCTTTTCTGCGGCGCCTATTTTTAGCTCATCCTCTTGGTAGCATCCAGCTCTGCCCCCTATTTCTCCGCGGTTTCCCCCCCCTCCCCCTCGGTGGTAGGTTCCGCGAGGAGACGGCTCTGGGACTGAGCATGTCCGAACGCGCTCGGCAGCGGCCGCCGTGCCGGGGCTGCGCTCACGCGCCGCGCTCGCCGGGCGGGAAGAAGAGCGCGCGGCCGGGGGCCGTGTGAGGGGGGCGCGTGCCGCCGCCTGCAAGTAAGTTGGCTGCGGGGCGGAGCGGGGGGCTGAGGCCGCGCGGGCGGCGGGGATAGGGAGGGGCTGAAGGGGCTGCCCGGCTCCCCCGCGAGGGGCCCGGCTCCCCGTTCGGCTCCGCAACTTCTTTGGTTATCTTCGGCCCGGCCCGCGGCCTGCCGGCGGTTCGGAGCTCCGTGGAGGTGTCCGACGCCGTCAGCGCGAAGTTGTGGCGTTGAGAGGATCCGGGAGGTCGTGGCGAGGCTGGGGGTGCGCGGGGGAGAACGTGCGGGGAGCTGCGGTTACCCGTAGGTGATGCGCTCCGGGTGCCTTTCAGTTCAGTAGGGGTGCAGTATTTCAATTTGTGGGTAGCAAACGGCGACCCGTGCCCCAAGTTCTTCCCCTCCAAACACGACATCTTGCTGTTTGGTTTGATAAGGGCTGTGCTGTCGCTGTCCCTTCCGTAGCAGGTCAGTTCGGCTGCTGCGTGTAGCCGAGCCCGGGGGAGGCGAAGTTCCTCACCGGGTGCTGACAGCGGCGATGTTTTGCTTCGTCTCCTCTGCTGCCAAACCGGAGACGCGTCAGGAGCCGCTCTCCTGCTCGCGGGAGGCTCGTTGTTGTCTCCGAAGTTGTACTAAAACAGCCAATTAATTAAAATGATTTAATAACAGGGAGAGGGCAATTTGAGGAGACACGGAACGTTGCCTGTGAAAATACTGCTGCTTGGCAGCTCGCTGGTGGCATAACTGGGCCAGCCGGGGCCGGTGGGTACCGGAGTGAGGGGTGAGGGGGGGTGTGTGTGGGGGGGAACAGCTGCCTTCCTTCACGTCCCGAGCCTCGTGTCGGCTGCTGGCACTCCGGGCACGGCTGTCCTTGTGCATTGGCTTGAGTGCGATGGAATGCACGCAGGGACAAACTGCATGTAAGATGAAGTGTCTGCAGGCTGAGCCTCATCAAAATTTAGATGTGTTTTAAAGTAGTTAAAGAACCAGAACCTGCCATCCCTGCTGTGTGTGTGTATTCACGGTTCTGGTAATTAGTGTTATTGCGATGTAGACAAGGAGGCTGCTGTGTGATTGTTTCTGCAACTCTTCCCTCTCCCTAACGAAGCAAAAAGCAAATCCCAAGGCAGACCCCCCCATGATAATAAGGTGGGATTTGATCTGTGGGATTCTGGAAGCTGGTGAGTAGGCACGATTGGGATCTGACTTGTGCATCAATAAGCAGCTGTCCTGTCAGTTCCATTTCTATGAGCATGCAACAATAGGGGAAAAATTGAATTCTCGAGTAGATGCCTTTTGCTTTCTACACAAGACCATCAGAGAATGCAGGAGGAATGAACAGCTTGTGCTACCTGTGTTAATGACAGAGGGAAAAATTAAAGAGGGAAATTCTTGTAGAATGCAACCTGCAAACTTTTTTTTCCTTGTGCTTGGATTTGAGCTGCAATAATAATGGTAGGTAACTTAGAATTGTTAAAAATGTTAGTAGCCTTCAAAGTCTCTGTTTAAAAGAAAATGACTTTCCTTGTGTTTGGGGAGTAATAATTTGTCTGGCATTTGTTTTACGTTTACTGTTATGTTGTCTTAATGCTTCTTGTTATGACTTGAGCTCATATTGATTAATAGATGATGTCAGCATTGTAGACAGACAGGTAGGCACTTTCTGAGGGTCAAAGCAAATGCAGATAGAATGTGTATGCATTCTTGACTTATACTCTTTGCTACAGGTTTCTTAGAGTCTCAGCTGATTGTTCATCTCCTGTCCAGCTTCAGCCCAACTAATAGAAAATTACTGGGGGGTGGCAATGGGGTTATGTATTAATAGTTGGGAAATGTCTAATTAGCAGCTACAGTGTTTGCCCATAGGTTTTTTTTCCCTTCAGGCAGAAACACAATAATCTTTTTTCCCCATGTGTTTCCCCCCCCCCGTAAAGGCTTTTATTTCTCCATTATTCATTTAATCTAAGGATGTATCTTACCGGTTTTGCTTTTCTTTTTGTAATAAAGTATGTCATCTCACCGTACAGATGTTCATATGTACTTATCCCCCTAAGATTCTGGAGAGTAGCAGAACCGTGGGAAGAAATGTTAAAATGCCTTTTTTAGGAAACAAAAAAACCCAACAACTTTAATTATAAACCCCCAAATCCCTATTAATAATGCCTTAGGAAATTTCATAGGCAACTGATTACTCCTTGAGGCTCATAGCTGGAGGCAGTAGACAGGGATTATCAGCGTTACCTGTCAGCTGTCAATTCCTGAAAAGGACTCTTAAATTCCTTTTTGTTGATACTACCATAATATCTTCACCCTCTATGAAGCTACTGTTGTTTCTTAAGTTACTATAGTGAAAATATTCAATTAAGCATTTTACTGGAATGCACTGTGAGGTGACAACCTTGCAGAAGCAAACAGTTATTGATAACAAACATGGTTCAGTGTTGGGTTAGCATGAGTTGCTGCATGTTCATGAATGGATTCAATTAGAAGATGCTTAAACTTTTGTTTAATACAGCTGTGTACTTCAGTGTAGGGTGGCTTCCTTGTCAACTGCAACAGGTAATACACCCTTCTTTGATTTGTGAACTTTTAATGTTAGGGGCAGAAGGAGAAGCTTTGGTCAGGAAGAGAACTGCGCATGTGCTGGAACTCTTGGGGAAGACCTATGAAAAAGGCATCGCCATCTTCAGCTCATCGGTGCTGTTTTGTGCCAGGAGCAGACGCTCACGTGGTGCACTGCAGCAGTGAGCTGTACATTATGTTTTTATTCTAGCATCTGTTCCTACCAGCTTTACTCAAGATTAAACATAGAGATGGAGAAGATATCTCCTTGATATTGCAGGAAGTGTCATGGATATGTCAAACAGTTTCTGTCCGTGATAGAAAGTTATTGGACCTTAAGGTCAAAATCTTTCAGATTGTGCAGAGATCTCTGCCACCGAGTGAGCTTATCTATGGCTGCAGCAGTACAATTAGCAAGTTTCTCCTGTATGCCAGGTTTCTGTCTGTATCTCGCAGGGATGTTGGCCTCCCAATCCCCCTTTCTTACATAGCTCTATTAAAACAGAGATGGAATTGTATTTGTTTACTTATTTTGCTACCTGTTAAGGGAGGATTTGGAGAGGAAGAAAAAGTTCGGGGGTGGGGGAAGAGGGAGAAGGAAAAGATAGAGGGAGAATATGTAAACCTGTGTTAAACTTCCACAGCTCTTGAACTGAGAACAAACTGGAGATTGGTCTCCTTAACTCTTAGGTAACAGGAGGGGTAAGGACCATTCAGCTTCACTTTATTATTCCTCTGGAATACACTGAGGTATCTTTTTAATTTGAGGCTTTCTTATTTTATTGGGAAATCATATGAGGGAAGGGAGGTGAGAGGCAGGAGCAAAGGGAAGAGAATCACAGAATCGTAGGGGTTGGAAGGGACCTCTAGAGATTGAGTCCAACCTTCCTGCCAAAGCAGGTTCCCTACACCAGGTTGCACAGGTAGACATCCAGGCAGGTCTTGAAGCTCGCTGTATATTCTGATGGAGTTCCCAGTGGTCATGAGCAGACTGTACAAAGGATGGTCCCTTCTGTGGGGGCTATGTAATACATTGTTCACGTAGTCCCAGGATGGCAACATGGAAATGAAGGATTCTGAACAGAAGGATAGGAGGGTATGCTCTCCTCTTTATTTTCTTTTTGCTGGATCTAGTTGCTTTCAGGACTTAATTGATAAGTTTACCAAAAATGTACTTGTTGACATAAACTTTTATTCTGGGAGGTTTTTGTGTTCCATATGGGGAGTGTTTTTTTTTCTCTGGAACATTTTGGAAGCCTGTTTGACTGATGTTTTAAGAAAGTGTTGAAATGAAAACTTGTATAGGAGCAATAGGATTCCCCTAGCACCAGCCTTAGGTATTATTAAGCAGTGGGATATCTTGTGGTGCCTTCCTAAGGAAAGTTAGCACCCCAACAGGAGGGAGAGAACATAAAGCAATCTTTAATGGCAAAGTAGGTATAAGTATTTTTGTTGTTTTTGTTGTTGGTTTTTTTTTTTTTTAATACTTTGCTAATAAATCTATCTGCTCAAAAGTGAAAGATGAATGAAAGAGGAAATTCTGAACACTAAGCAAAGCATTATTTTCTTTCTTAATAATTAGTTGTGATGCATGGCCCTGATCATGCACTGCATAATCAGTTGTTGAATAAGTGTAGCACTAATAAGCAGTCCTTATAAGATGCATCTCCAATCCCCTCTCATCAGTCTGAATGGCTTTCTAAGTTGCTTATACAAGCTCAAACTGGAACTGCTGACTAAAGCAAAACTTTCTTTGGCATTGATAGAAATTTCCTGAAGTAGGAACTTCATGTTTGGTATTTATTTTTTTCTCTAGAAACTGCCAATATGTTGTTATTCAGATACTGTTGTCTACTTACTATGAGTAAGAAATAAGTACTGTACCTCTTTTTGTTCCAGTTCTGGTGTTTGTATTCTGGAAAAGCAGAAAATAAAATGCTAGTCTGTACAAGGACTTTAACTGAAGTAGTTAGCAAAGGAAGAAGTTTTTAACATAGAATCATAGAATCCTTAGAGTTTGGAAGGGACCTCTGAAGGCCATCTAGTCCAACTTCCCTGCAGTGAACATGAACACCACAGCTAGAGCAGGTTGTGCAGAGCCTGACCCCGCCTCACCTTGAAAGTCTCCACAGACAAAGTGGGGATGTAGTTTTATGCAATATTTCAGATTTCTGGAACTACACATTATCTTAGTTGGGTTTTCAGCAGGGTCATTGGCAGAGCTTAAGCTGTGTAAACAAAATCAAGACCTATTTTGTGGAAGTTAATAACCTTGGTGTGCGAACAAAAGTCTCAGTCATACGTGATCCCCTGTATCATACGCATGTTCTTCAGTTATCAGTGGCCAAAGAATGACACTTAGGGTCAGCCTGGAGTATCTCCTGTTCATCTCTGTGACAGCACAGTTGACATCTGTGCAGTCATGGAAGAGTGATAATTCATACAGACCATGGAGAGCAAATTGTGGCACTTCTGTGGCTAACTCTCAGCACCTGAGAGACAAAGTGTTACCCCTACTAGTTGGTTCCGTGGTACTCCTTGTGCACTTTCATTTTGAAAGGTGGCCCAGCAGCCACCTTTACCACATCACATGATACTAGGAGCCATCCTGTCTGTCTTCAGTAGCTGAACATTTGCATTAAAAACAGAGTCTGGAAAAAAAAAATGTTAACACCTTCTGTGGCTGCTTAATTTATATATGCCTGTTCTATTCTCATAGATACACTTTGAACTTGCTCTCCAGAAACAGGAGGAAAAGAATCTGCTGTCTCCTCTGCTCCTTTGTATAAAAAGCTTTTGAAACACATAGACATTAAATGAATTAATAGGTAAAATGTAGTACACTTAAGTATTCCTGTGGATCATAAATTTCCAGAAACCTTTACAAAATATGGCATGTGCTTGGAGGTAGTGCTTTGATACTATAAATATAGGCAGAACTTTTTTTTTTTCCTTGAGGCATAACACAACCAGATTCTATGGAGGCATGTTCTAAAATAACAGCAAACACATCATTAGCTGCTTCTTAATCTAACCATTGCTGTAGAAATGCCTAGTAATAAATCATCTTCCTATTTCATAAATAATGCAGGGCATACTAAAATGTTAGTATTTATAGTCACTTCAGTGAAATTGGATTCACTTTTGAGTTCTTACATTTCCTTTGCTATTTTTAAATAATTAATATTGATATGTTTCAGAAATAGATATTTATATACTATTGATGAAAAATAATCTATTCAGTCATCTGTATATCTTGTACTTCAATTCCAAGGTGCCTTCTGTGTTCAGTTGCACTGGAGAGGCAGGACATCCAGGCTGTTGATACGAGCATGATCTGAAATGATGATGGATGATTGATACATCGAAGTTTCTCAGCTTCTGAGAAGATGTGAGAGCTTTTAAATCCCCTTTGAGAAGGAAGCAATTCATATCCAGGACTAAAAACAATAGAAACAACAAAACCAGATACAATAGGAATCAAAATACATGTGTTTGTTCCACTTTTAATTCTTCTTGGATCTTATTGTTAATCTCTGTAGGATTTTTCAGTGTCTGTATTTTTCTTATTCCCTTCTCCAGGAGTCAGGCTGAATACTGATTGCATGGAAATACTGTTACCAGAGGCCTAGTGCTAATTTATTAGTAGCCTAACCTCACTTCTAGATGAAACTCCACGACCTTTGTGGTACTTTCTACTTGAATACTTTTAAATGTGGAGTTGACCAATGGATAGAAGCCTCACTCATGGCTTGTGCTGACATTAGTGTGTGACCACAGCAAAAAAGATTAATCTGTCTTCACATACATTTTCCATGTGTTAGAAAAGATGATAGTAGCAGGAATTGACTGATCTGTATGGAACAGATGACTTGAAACTTCTCCATACACAAGCTGTCATATGGACTTTTTTCCACGTTTTTTTTTTTTTTCTCTTGCTGAGCTCTGCCTTATCTGAGAGCTTTTAATGTGAGTTTATACTTCACCAATAACTGAATTACTTAGATACATCTAGAGTGAGAACAGCAGAGTAGTCATGTGAAAGAAATTATGAGGAAAGGTTTAAAGCAGAGCTAATGTTTATTAAAGCTTCAATGCTCAATTGCCTGCTTATTTTCCAGTGTCCTCCTGTATGCTGCATATACTTTCTGGAAGCTCTCTATGGTGTAGCATACATTTACTTATAGAGGGCCACGTGCCTTCAACTGTTTTTACTGTAATAGTCTATTTTGTGCTTATGAATTAAATTGTTAATACAAATTAATCAAATCAGGCTTTGAATATAAAATCTTATTTATTTATTTATTAATTTTGGTGATCCTGCCATAACAGCTGCTTTACATTCTTTTCCAGTGTAGCCTTACATTATCTTTAGGATGTCTTGGATCTAAAGCAGTATCAGTGTTGCTGTGTGGCACTGTGTCTGAGGGTACCTCCAGGAATAGCTTTCCATTCCCTTGGCCAAAGGTCCCCGAGGGTATGAATTACTTTCATCAATGGTTATGCAGCCACATCTGAGAAGACAGGGTCAAGCCGGACTTATCCAGCATTTGCACTTAGCTGCTGGCAAGAGTTACAGAAGCGGTGACTGAAAAAGTGGGATTTTGGGTATATTGTTTCTGTTCTTAGTGTCTACGCAGTACTGAGCCACTGCAATGTGCCTGAGGTTTAGATGACGTTCTGAGCAAGCACCCTAACTGAAATGCTACATTGTAAACTGCTGTCCTTTGAGCTGAGTCTCATGAGAGAGAAAAGTCTTTGGCTTTTGAGCAGGTTAGAACGTGGATGGGCTTCCTGGACAAAATTTTAGGGTTGGTTGCTGTGAAAATCCAAGCAAGGTTGAGATTATTGAAAAGTAGTGATGGTGATTGGCTTATAGGTTCTTGGGTAGGGCTTAGAGAAGATGAGAATGACATTGGGCAGGTGGGGAAATGTGCAAATAAGCAGCCTGTGTCTTGTGACAGTATGCTGTTAGGGAGACTAGATGGAATCACAAATTTCTGATTTCCTACACTATTATTGCATTTCAGGGAATGTCATTGTTAAGACTATTCCCCTTTAGTGTCTTATCACCTCATATCCACTTCTCCCACTTACCACTGTGAATTTAATTAAGTACCACAAAGGTCAGAAATACTAGAGCTGAAGCAGCTGTGCAAAATAAGATGGCATTTGGAACAGCATTCCATCTGAGCTGAGTCTCTATGTTTCAAGTATTTATCTGTAAAATAAAGGTAATATTAGCTGTGTGACATAGTATGATATGAAAAGACAAGTTTATATTAGTCTTGTGGCATGCTCTTAACTGTGGTTATGGTGACCTTGGCCAGGCTCATGGGGAAGCTACTTCATTGCCATTAAGGTACCAGAAGTAGCTGAGGATCCTAAGGCCATGGGTTGAACAACTAGGATCAGAGCTGAATATCTCAACTGCTTGGAAAAACCTTCTCACCTGTTTGGTGGGTGAGAGTGAAAACCAAATTGGCTCACAATTCTGTCACAGCCCCCTAATTTTGAACTTAACCAGTATTGCAGGCAAGGCTCAAAAAAAAAAAAAACAAAACCAAACCAACCAAACAAAAAAAAGCTCTCCATATGTAACTTGACCTGTCTGAAGCTTTAAACGGGAGATACTACAAATATTCAGTACCACTAAGAAATACCAAGAAATAAACAGCCTATTTTACTCACCTTTCAGAGTATTTATAAGGATATAAGGATGTGTCCTAAAAGTAAGGATGGGTACTGCTGACAAGTGTCAGGACCAAAGGGAACAGCACAGAGCTGGTTGGGTGTTGGAAGAAGGCTCTTCACTGAGAGGATGGTGAGATTCTGGAACAGGCTCTTCAGGGCAGTGGTTATGGCACCAGTACTGGCAGAGTTCAAGAAGCATCTGGGCAATGCTCTCAGAAATATTGCTTGAATTTTGGTTAATACCTTGTGGAGTTGATGTTAGTAGGAAGGAAATTGTTCCGCCTCTGTGAAATGTGAAAAGATGCCTGCCATGTGCTTTGAATTCTTTTAGTAATTGCCAATTGCTTTCTGCTTTCTAATTCTCCTTACCGGCTGTTGTAATCATAATGCACAATGGCGAGAGTACCTGCCTGCTTTGCTATCTATCTTATTGAATCCAAGAGGGAAAAAAAAAACAGAAAATAAAACAGGTTTCTAAAAGTTACTATTCCTTTATTTACTCAGTTTCCTTGCTTACATATTTATGAGGGAGAATTTCTGACCAAAAAAAAGCCACAAAAAAACAACCACAAAACCCACTAACTTTCAGTAGGCTCTCATAGCTTCAACATTAATATGACTGAAATAATTATGAAATATGAGGTAGAATTTTCTATTATAAGTTTAAAATGATAATAGGGATTTTAAATGCTGACCATCATTCTCAGTCTTGAGTTTTTTCCTTCCTTTAGCCATGCCTTGTTCAATAAGTTTGGTTACCTTAGAAAACAATCTTGTGATTTTTATTTTTTTTCAGAAACATCTCTTTATGTATGGCAATATCCAGTCATGTTATAGATCAGTTTTCTTTATTAATTTTACAAATGAGTATCTGTACATCAATCTATAAATCTTCAGCATAAAAAAGTAAGATGCCTAAAGATTTGCTTTTTTTTTTTTCAAGGTGAATTAACTGCTGTTTGCCAAAATGAGCTGGATTTTATGCTGTGCAAAGACAAAAGCAAAAGTCATCAGCGTGCTTTAATGCATACATGGTAAAACAATCCCTTTGTTTAAGTGCTTGAGTATTAAAATAATTGTAAAGAATAGTCTAGGGAGAAAAAAATGTAGAGGCAAGCTTTCTGATGGGTAAACTAATATAAATTGTTCCAGTGTACCAAAATCCAGATTGGGATTGTGAAGCTGGTAGAAGTAGCTTGTAGTTTTCCAGATGCTCGTACCTGACATTTTATACTGCAGTGCTTACACAGTAGCACGACGCAAATTTCAGTGCATCAAGCATTCAGTTTCCATGCCAGGATTAAATTACTCAAGTTTGTTTGTAGTTCTGGACTGATGCAATTTTAAACCACTAGTGTTTTGTCATGTATCCTCGCTCAGGAAGTTTCTTGTTCCATTTATAATAAAATTGAATTGTGATGAATTAATGATTGTGACCATTTATGAGCTGCAGAGCATCTTGAACCTTGAAAATTTTTTCCTACTTAAAATGACTAATTTGAACAACAGCCATTGTTATCTGCTCTTGGTGCAGCGCTATCTTCACATAAACACCTCTCCAGTAGGCAAAGAAAGGTAAAATTTCTTCCAAAGAAACCAGACTGAACATCTGCTTCCCCACTTTAGGCAAGAAATGCAGCATTATTCATAGAAAAACTACAGTCTGTAGACCTTGATGATGCTGTCTCTAAACATACAGCTACTGAGCTGTGCAGGAGCATTTTTAGGAGAAAAATGAGAAATGGTCTTCTTCAGTAGAAGAATACTAAAGTAAGTTGTGTTACCTACATTAATTAACTGCATGATATATTTTGTATGTGCCTCAAGACAGTTTCTCTTCGCACAGTGTGGTCTGGACATGTCAGAACGTTGAACACCCATGCTTCAGACCATTATAGTTTAGTATCGCTAATAGGCCATTCTGTTAACACTTTAAATAAATAAATAAATACAATTAGTGATGAGAAATGTCTGAGACCACTAGGAAAACACTTCAAAAACTATAGTAATATGTGGGGCCCACTGATATAAGGCATGGCTCGAGTGTGGTTGGTTAGAGGTGAGATGCAAGAAGAATATTTACTTCTGAGTTTAAATTAAAGTATTATCAAGAGTTTGGGACAGAAGTTTACAGAAACACTGGCTCAAAATCTGTTATAAAGTACTATGATGAAATTCATGCTTGTGTTGTCTTGACTGGTTTGTTGTTTTTTTCCTCCTTGCACAAGTTATCTGTATTGGAAGTTCTTGTTTAGGTTGTTTTCTTCTAAGTGGTGCTGTTGTTAGACATCTTTACTGTGAATTTATGACCTAAAGCAGTAAGACCAAACAGAACAACAGTGCTTTTTTGTTGTTGTTGTTGTTGAAACCAACACATCAACACATTTAACTCCAAGAGAAGTGCTGGCTCTGTGGGATATTGAATCTAGAACAGAGCCATAGGAGATAGGCTTAGGTTTCATTTTCACATATGGAAGATGATGGTTAATTTTCCTTAAATAACTTTGCAAATCAAAGGTGGTGAAAGAGGTTATTCCCATGTTTTAGTACAGGATCAGATACACTGCACTGCAAACAGCTTTTAGCTGTGTATGGAGTGTGTTTCTACTTCCTGTTCATCAAAAGGGAAGTAAATGTGTATTTATATTTAATAAAATTAATGTATATTCCTGTTCTCTACCTTCTGGCTGGTTGGTAGTATGGAACTAAGCTGCAATGGACTAGACATGCATGTTAGAAAGGGTACTAATCTCTATTACTATTTTTAATGTAATAGTACATAAAAACAGGCTTTTTCTGATCCATCACTGCTCATTTAGTGACTTTTACATGTGGTTGACCATTAACCACTGTTCACTGCGATGAACAGAATGGACACAAACCTATTGCGAATGGAACAGTGAGAAGACAGTGGAAAAGAGTGATACAAACCCTTGAGTAGTTCAGTGACAGGATTAATATTTCTTTCTTGTGATAACAGGCTGGTTGTGGGGAGAAAAAGAACTGGCATAAATCATAGAATGGCTTGGGTTGGAAGGGACCTCAAGGATCATCAAGTTCCAACCTCCCTGCCATAGGTGGGGTTGTCAGCCTGTAGATCAAGTACTGGATCACATTGCCCAGTGCCCCATCCAACCTGGCCTTTAACATCTCTGGGGCGGGATATCCACAGCTTATCTAGGGGACCTCTTCCAGCACCTGACCTCAGTAAAAAACTTCCCCCTGACATCCAATGTAAATCTTCTTTCTTTTAGTTTAAAACAGTTCCCCCTTGTCCTATCACTATCCATCTGTGCAGTAAGTTGATTTCCCTCCTGTTTATAAACCACATTTAGGTGTTGGAAGGCTGCTATGAGGTCTCCCTGCAGCCTTCATTTTTCTAGGTTGAACAAACCCAGTTCTTTCAGCTTGTCTTCCTAGGAGACGTGCTCCAGCATGTGGATTATCTTGACCCTCCTCTGGACCCCCTCCAAAAGCTCCACATCTTGTCTGTGTTTGGGGCCTAAGACTTGGAGACCCTACTCAAATTAAGTTCATAGACAGTAACGTTTTGTGTTACTTCTTTGTTTTGCAACTTTCAAGTAACTTTGCTGTGCTCATCAGCAAAACAGACATTACAGAAACAAAATAATAATAAAAAAAGCTCAGTTTTCTTTCAGCTTCTTTAATTCCTGTTAAAATTCTGTTTGTATTTGGAAAGGAACAGTCCTGAAACATTCCAGTTCACAGTTCAGATCTTTTGGTTGATGGCACCGCGTGCTGGGTGACCTGAAGAAAGTGAGTAGGCAGTAGATCTGTTTTGATTGTTGAACTGCTTATTTTCTCTTTAAGGTGTTATTGTTTTACCCTTATTTGTAACAGGAAAGGAAGATTTAGTATTGCAGAGACAATAACATCTCAAATTTCTTGTTTGTAGTCCTTACTTAATGCTCTTAGCATAACGATTTATATAGATCTGCTCCGTAATGTATCAGTATGGGCCAAATTTTTCTCTGTGACTCAGAAGCAGTTATAATAATACTGATGCAGACAAATGCTTCTCTTATTTACAAGACTGTAATAGTGAGCGTTAAGTTTTCTGTATGAGTGGAGAACTCGTAATCCTGCACCAATGTTATATAAATATCCTCTGACAAGTGTTGAAATTGTATTTTAATTATGTGACAGTGCTCTGCTTTTGTCAGTTCCCAGTCCTCCCCGAATTGACTTGCGTTTGTAGTGTAATAAAGGCATTTTATGCCCTCGTGTATTCTGTTTGGGTAGCGGTGAGGTTGTCACTTTGGAAAGAAAACCATGTCACTGTCACTCTTCTTATGCCTTGAATCACTTTGCAGGTGCCACTGCTGACTACCACTGGAAAAATGCCTGATGTAGACAGTATGAGATTATGCAGCTGTTACTGCTGCATAAAGAAACTCAGGTACTTGCCTGTGTTCAGCCTGTACCTTTCAGGATGATGCTTTTCCCCAGTTCTGAGTGGAGATCACAGCTAAGAAGGGTAATGAGTTAAGCCCCTCTTGGCTAAAAAAAGAACCTTAGCTTGGTGCTAAGCCTGAGGATGAAGCACATGGAACATCCCCTTCGACTTCTACCTGGAACTACAGAAGCACATAAAAACTGGTACTGAAGAAGTGCGTAAAAACTGCTCTCCTGCTTGGCTGACAGAGAATGAGGGTTCTGCATCCCGAAACCTGCAAAAGTTTTGTTCTGGAGTGGAAGAAATCAAGAAGAGATTTTCTAGTTCAGAAAAGGATAACTAAGGTTTTTAAAGCTGGTATTTAAGGGAGAATGGATATTGGAAATCAGTGATGTCTTTCTTTGATTCTGGTCTCAATTCCACACTTGGAATCTTTTATCAGACTTCTGAACAGTCAACTGAATGTCCAGTGTCATTTTAATAGCACTTGAGCAAGCAGCACAGTTATTTTTGGTATCACTGCATATACGGAGTTGAATATAATAGTAAAAAATTCAAGAATCAGTTTTTAAAAAAAAATGTGTTATTATTTTTTTCATATAGAAATACTATTAATTTCTGTATGTCCTGATTTCAATTGGGACAGAGTTGATTTTTCCTTCATGGTGTCAGGTATGATGATACGTTTTGGTTTTAAGAGAAAGCTAGTGCTGATAAAGTACTGATGTTTTAGTTGTTGCTGAGGAATGCTATACAGAGCCAAGGACTGTTTGGTTTCTCAGCTTCTGTGAGGTGAGGAGCACAATGAATCTGGAGGAGATGTAGCCAGACAGCTGACTTAAACTGGCCAGTGGGATATTTCATACCAGATGACATCATATGAGAAAAAGCTTGACAATGGTGGGAAGTTGGCTGGAGGAGCTGTTGTTCCTTGAGGGCTGGCTGGTGGTGGGTGGTGAGCAATTGAGTTGTATATATCACTCGGTTTGTAGGTATGTGTATATAATTATCATAACCGTTGTCCTCTTTTCCTCATCTTTTATCTATCTTAGTAAATAAGTTTTTATCTCAACCCATGAATTCTATATATATATTTTTTCTTTGCTGATTCTCTCTGCCATTCCACTGGGAAGGGAAAGTGAGTGAACAGCTGTGGGGTGCTGAGCTGCCTGCCGGCCTAAACCACAAACACTGTACTAATAATGACTTACAAAAAATAAATTTAGAATATTAAGAAGCAACTAAATACTTCTTAGAACGAAGGTGAGGAAAAGTATTAATCAACTCCAGCTTTATTAGAAAAATATTAACTGCGTAATCGTCTTTATTAAGAAAGGCATAATTAGATTCAGTTTTATTGTTTTTTCATAGTTGAAGTGTCCTATGTGAGGATTTATAAATCTTAAAACTCTGCAAATGAAAGCTCCAATACAGACAACAGATGTGTTGTTTTTGTTTTTTTTTTTTCCCTCTTGTTGATTTTAGGGTATTATCAGCACTCACAGCTACCTAATCCCAAACCCATTTTACAGTTGAATTACTTGCCATTGTCATGATGTCTTCCCATGAGGTTTCTTTGCGATCTGTCTTTCCAATTACCATTTGCTGTCGTTCAGCACTGCTTTCACTTTAATTTTGCAATGCAAATGTCTCCTGGATTCATCACAGTTCATTTCAGCCTCCTATTTCCACGCAATTTTCATTCCCCAAAAATATGATTGGTAAAATACACTGAAATGTAGAAAGTATTATCAGGCATCTGGTGTTTAGAGTTTGTAGTTTCAAGCTTTTCTGAAAAACCCAAAGAATGAAACTGATTTTCTTTTGAATTATTGCTGGAATTAAAGCTTTACCAGGAATTTTAAGAAGCTGGGGCTTTGCGAGAATATTCAGTATCATGACATAAATTGTTTTCAAAGTAAGAGAACTAAAATACTGCAAGTGAAATGTAATGGCTTAAAAATGCGTAGTTCTTCAAGTTTATGTCTTTTATTTAACTTTGTAATTAGCTGGAAAGTGGAGAAACCAAAAGCAATACCGCAGTGAAAGATTTATACTTTTGGCTAATCTCTTGCATTGCTATGCCCAAAGCAGCGTAGAGTCTCCATGCTTGTGCGTGCGTTTGTTTGTGGTTGCAGATCTTGGGGATGGAATTTTCAGTATCTGAAAGTGGATGAAGTTATTCTGGAGTGGAATTGAAGCCCATCCTTGTTCACAGAATTGTAGGATGACTTGGGTTGGAAGGGGCCTGAAAGATCATCTGCTCCCATCCTTTAGAGCTTGTTGCATTTGGTTTTCCACAGTGCTCAGTTCCTGCTGATTTCAGGAGTTAGAAACACATTGTTGCTGAATACGGTAAGGGCTGTTTTGGACAGCTGTAAACCAGCCAGAAGGACGTATGCCAGAGCAGGGTTCATAAGGCCTAATCTTTTAAGGCGCCATCATTTAATTTCTGTATTAGCTAGCTAATGACTAAATGAGACTTATGCTCCTCCGCTTCTCTTTGTCTGTCTTTCAGTATCAGCTCGGGAAATTATTTTCTCAAATCTTTGCAGATACTCTCTGAGTGTCTGATTTTTCAGTGCGAGTTTGAAAACTGCAACTTCTGTTGTCAGGTTTTATAAGGGACAGCACATGCAATCAATTCTATCACTGTATTTATTTAAATGTTATAGGAAAATTAAAAGCGACAGAATTTGTTCTTAGGTGTTTGGCCACAAAAATGGTAGATATTAGAAGTATGCTGAGGAGCTGAGCAGTTCTTCAGAGCTGTTTTGCACTGATGTATTTGAATCATAGTATATCCCGAGTTGAAAGGGGTCCCCAGGGATCATGGAGCCCTGGCTGGAGTCCTGGCTCCACACAGGAACACCCAAATCCAAACCCTGTATGTGAGGGTACTGTCCAAACGCTTGGGGCCACTGCCCTGTGCAGCCCGTTCCATTCCACCGCCCTCTGGTGCAGACCCTGTCCCTCACCCCCAGCCGCCCCTCCCCTGACAGCTCCATGCTGTTCCCTCGGGCCCTGTCGCTGTCACACAGAGCAGAGCTCAGCGCTGCCCCTCCGCTCCCTGTCAGGAGCTGCAGCTGCCATCAGGCCTCCCCTCAGCTCCTTTGCTCTGCACTGAGCAAACACAGTGGACTCAGCGCTCCTCATACTTCTCGCTGTCCAGACCCTTCCTCTTTGTGGCTCTTTTGGTTGATGTGTCTTGCTTCTGAATTTCTCCAGTTGTATTCTTAAATTTTCTGTGTTCCTAGCTGTGGGACTTACATTTTGTTTTGATTGTTCTATAGTTCTTACCCAATTACTTCCTTGTCACTGTGGACCACATTTTTTTCTGCAGTATCTTATTTTACAAAGCTAACCTGCATGCTGTTTCATTTCTGAAGTGGTGAATTTTAATTGGTTTTATAATGCAATTTCTTCTTGAGAGTGACTTTCTGGTGCCAGTTTTACAAGTCAAGAATCTTCCTCCTGTGTACAAACAAGTGCTGAGCTCATCTTATGGCCTTTTGTTAGGAACTTTGATAGATTTTATCATTATTTTTTTTTATTTCCTATGAGTTCTGGAGTCTGTTTTTCAGGGAATGGGCTGACATTGGTATCTGGGGTCATTTGTCATACCATGTCTTTCCAAGTTAATCTTTGCAAGTGCTCAGGATGAAGAATGTTTACTGCAGCCTAAGGTGTTCAGCTCAGTGTGTTTAGGTATGCGTGAGTCTGATTGTGGCTGCAAGATTTGGTTCTGCTGCTATCCATTGCATGGAGAACTCTGTCTGGAGAAGATATTAACCCAAAATGTTATGCTGGTGCAGCTTGCTTGGAAGTTTTGTTTTGGAGTGACGCTGATTGGATTAGAAGTATGTTAAATGAAAAAGGACTTATATTTACATATGGCAGTGTTCTTTTAGAGTTCCATGTCCTATTTGTTGTATCTTGCACTTATCTGTAAGTTAAACATGTTTATCTTTAGTGGGTTACTCTCTTTTCTTAACATTTCTTTCTTTGTTAAGATCCAGTTAAAATAAAATACTTTGATCTAGATTTCCTGCAGATTGCAAATTGTTGTTTAATACGTAAAAGGTGTTTTTTTTTTTTCTTTGTTTTAGTTTTAAATTGCAGTTTAATTGTCAGATGAAGTACTGCTGCCTTTCCATATGTAGATTTTGAAAGTAGTTAATTTAGAGTCAGCCTTTTGTGAGCAAATTCTCCCAGTATTTAATATTCTTGTCATATTATAGAGGATCAGTCTGCAGTATTCTTGAAGGGAATATTTTCTTCTGCTGTCATTAGATTAGTCTTGGGACCTTGTTTTCTAATTACCAAAAGAAACCCTGCAGCATAATTTCATATAGGGGAGGAAAACTGGAAAAAATGCATGGTTGAGATAAGGCAAAAAAAAAAAAAAAGTTCCTCAGCAGCATCTTAGAGATGCTTTAATGAGTTGCAGTTTTTCATTTTGGATTTTACTTTTGTTCATAAGCTACTTAGAATGAGGAAAAGATAAGGTAGGGCCATTTTTGCAAAAATAATGATCTCTCCTTGTCCCTGGCTTTTTCCTGCATTTAGCTGCTGCAGAATGCAGTTGTGTGGTCATAGGCATGTAGAAGTAAAGAAAAACATAAATATTATAAAGAAAAACATGACGAGAGTCAAAATCTGGTACTCTGTAGACTCTGGGTGACCTGTCCTCTTTCATCTCAGTCTCATGGGATTTGATTTAGATTTCCCTTTTCAAGAGTTTTTCCACTAACCTTTTTTTTTTCCCCCTTCATTTGAGAAATAAGGATTTCTGGCAGGGATACCTGCTGGGAGCCTCTGAGAGAAGTTGTGGGCCCGGAACGTGCTTCTGCTGCAGTGATTACAGATGGCATGCAGGTACCATTACTTGCCATCTGGGCCGTTTTGTCTCTTACAGCTTATCTGTCTTTCGTTTTTCTCTCGTACCTCATCTTGCAAATATGCCAAGTCAAAGTCCAAATGCACTGATCATTTTCTATTTTTTCCCTGTTTTTATCCCTTAGGGACAAGATAGGAAATGTATTTTGTCACAAACCAGATGACTTAACAATGCTTGTTGGCATTCTCTAACCCATAGACATGCTAGGGGTTTAGAAGGTGTAGCTAGTATTCAGCATATTAAAAACCAAAATAGGTGAATTAGCTTTTTTTTTTCTCAGTTTATGTCAACTTGTAGATACTGAGTGTTTCATATCTATCACCTTCTGCCCTTTTAGTTTTAAGGAAGTGTCTCAATTGTATGAATCGTATTCAGAGCTGTGCAAAGCAGCATTTGGAGCAAAATGGAGTTTCTGGTGGAAGAAAATACTTGTGGGAGTTAACTGCTGCAAGGAGGAGATGCCATAGGCTCACTGTGGGATGGCAGAGAGGCAGTCTGGGCAACTGCTGGTCATGCTGCTGCTTGCTGTGTTCACTTTGTTCTGAGCCATTCACAGTGAAGTATACCACAAACCTACTAAACGATGTGCTCAGTTATGGTTAGGCATTTGAAAATGAGGATTCTGTTCAGTTAATTCACTGCTGGACAAAGTGATTTGCATCCTGTTTCTTATAGCTGCAGGTTCATGTTAAAATGTATCTTTTTCATCCTTTTGAATTCACTGTTACCAAAAGATGAGACTAAGTGATGTATCCAGATAGATGAATTGTGATTTCTATGCGCTTTGTTTAGCAATGGTGTAGACATCCTACTGTAAATTCAGGAAACACGTAGAAAAGCTCTTTCTTAAAGTTACACTGCTGAAAGGAAGGAGCCATTTGTGTTCTGTGGGCATGGGGTTCTTTAGCTATGTCATAGTGATGAACAGAAACTCCAAGTTAATCTGATTTAGTAAGGAGCTTCCAGGATCGCAAGTTAGCAGATTCATAATCTGACTGTTTGTACATACATGCAGTCATTGACCTTGTTTTTTGTGGATGTGCTTCATCACTATAGCTTTAGAAGAGCCTAATACATTTTCCCCATTACCTAAATTGCACGAAAATGGAAAAGGGCCTTTCTGTCATATATTTTTCGTGTAACTGCATTATGCCTCAGCTGAAGACTGAGTGCTGTTTTCACATTCTTATGCAATGCTTTTAATCCTGAGTGATCAACGTCCTTCGAGAATTAGAACATCCAGTCTTTTCATTGCTCTTGTTTTCATGGGCGCACGGTACGCACACACTTGTGCCACTTAGAAACTCCCATTAGAAATAAACTGATTAATAACAAGCTGTATTTGAGGGCTCCCCTGCCAGACCTGTTGTCTTTTTAATACTGTCTATTCTTGTCTTTATTATGCAAAATAAATTGTGTTCCTCGTTTAGCTGACTAAGAAAAGATGAACACAGAACTCTTAAATTCTACCTCTTTAAAGTGATGAATGTTAATTGGATTTCTGGCTAGAAGCTGCCTTGAGAAGCAGTATGACTATAGTGTAATTGCTTGAAAGCAAAACATCTTCAAGGCTGAAGAAACATCAAATAGATTTGTTTTATAATAAGGTACTTGACAAGAATTAAAATGATTAATTGTTTACTTGCCACAGCAGTAAGATTTTGCATTCCGGTGGCTTGTGTCCTCCATTTTTCTCAGAAAAAGAATCAAATGGAAGTTGAAGAACATCTGAGAAATGGGAACACCCAAAACTTTTCCTCCTTTGTAGTACACTTACACACTTTTTCCTTTCTGATATTAAGCTGGCTAAAAGAACAAGTGTCAGGTTGGGTAATTCAAATCGCATTTTTTCCCAAGAAGATAAGGCCAAATTTCACAGACTATATCTTTCTGCATTTTCTTAGACCTAGTTTCATGCCCTGTCAGTCCTGGCTGTACTTGTGTCAACAGCGTTACACTCCATCGATGCCGTGATGGTATTTCTGTTACATCTTGTACTGGAAGTCGGATGCCTGGGGGGGCGTTTCATATTTCATGCCACTCAGGGTAGCATCGCTGCACTGTGATGGGATGGTAGTAACCGTGGTGTGAGCCCTGCTCTTCTCCTGCACTTTTTCCTTTTGTGTGGCCTTTTGACCTTATGATTTAAAAATATGTCAAAACCAGAGGCAAGTACTTAGTCACTATGTTCTGTCCAGAAGCACTGGCTGCAGCCAGTTCTCACCACTTACAGAGAAAGGAGTCCATTTACACTCATTTATTTTCACTGTAAGTATACCTGAAGCTGGCTGAACAGCAGATGTCTGGCTAACACCTGTATCTGAGCAGGTTTTAATTAATTTTATACCTATTGTGCATTTTTTTCTTTCTAGTTCACATGCAGAGATTGATAGATAGGCTACTTAATGTAGGAAATTTAAGAGTTTAAAGAAGAGGAGGATCATATTTTTCTGTCTGGAGATTTTTGAGGTAGAGTATTGAATTGTCTCCAACAATGCTTTCCTTGCAGATCCACCCACTCCTAAACAAGACTTCAAGACCTATGGACAGGCTGCAGTCTAGGTCTGCACCTGTGGCAAAGTGAGAAAACTTTACCATAGTCCCAGTAGAATTTCAGGTTTGTGACACCTCCCAGGATGTTGCAGGAGCTGCCATATTTTTTCACTCCTTATGGACTTCTGCATCTTCCCCAAACAAAAGCCTGGGTCCTGACATTCAGGAGAATGTCACCACTATGAAGGTGGCATGCAGAATGGCACATTGCTTTTTGAAACAAGTGGACTGATCTGCAAAGTGCAGCTGAGCAGCTCTGTACCAACTTAGGCATCTGTCTCCCATTTTCCTGCTGGCTTGGCTGCATGCCTCTTGCCTTCCTGACAACAGCAGAGCCCCACTTTGCTCGAAGAGCCAGCCAAGGCTTCTGGATGTGAACCATCAAAGAAGGCATTTTGCGTCTTGCCTTCAGGTGGTTTAGTCTCTCAGTGAATCTGTCCTTACTCACTGTGGTTGAGTGCCAAATGCTGCTGTTTAATTTACACTGAACAGCATCATAATGCACCGAAGGGTGTGGAACTCTTTATAAAAGTAGGAGCAAATCTCTGAGTTGAGTTTCAAAATCTGACTTAATGTGATCTGAAACAGTTTTAATGAGAAACTGGAAAACGGGCATCTTGCAGACCACTAGTTTTTTAACACAGCCACCCACCCACTCCAAAATGTTTCTGCTGGAAAATTTGCAGTTCTCATTTGACTTAAGTTATTCTGCTGCTGCCCACTATTCACAGACAGGCTTTGACTCTGAATTACCTTTTTTCCTTCATGAAATTCTTGGATTATCTCATTTTTTCCCAACTAACTGTAGTGACGGTCACTCAGGGTAGTTCAGCTTCTCCAGACACTTCAAAGAAATTAAAGTAAAACATAAGTTTAGTGACAGAGATAATTGACCTGCTAATAGTATAAGGAACTGCGAAACAGTTTACAGTGTGTTAAAGTCATGGGTGTTTCCTGGGCATATCCAATCCCTATTTTGTGGAAATTAGACATCAGAAATGGAAGTTAAGGAGAGATCTGTAGGAGAGAGATAAGCAAGCAATCACCAAATGAAATGAAAGTGTGGTGGGAATGAACTTCGTTCACTGAATTTGCATGATACAGAATGGCTATTTTATTTTATTTACCTGTGTTCAGGGCTAAAAAGAGAAGCAAGATGTTCTGCTTTCTTCCCTCCTGCTGTTGCTGTAAACACTCACTTCCATTCACCTCTCCCTAAAACACTTTTGAGTTTTCAGGCATTATCTTACACGTCATCTCTCTGTTACATGCTGCCTTCCCCACTGAGAAACTATTACAGCAAAGGCTGCCTGCTGTGATGAGTGTTGGTTACCCCGGGACAATGACATCCTTCCTGACTTCACTTCTGGGCTGCTGACTGTGCCTTCCAGGAGACCTACATGAAATATCTCAATAATAAATTGATTCTCAATTTTGCTACTTATTCTTAGGTAGTGGAATAAATATAAAAAACTTAAATGAAGGGAAAGTGTTACTTTTTACTGTTGTGTACAAAGTAACAACTAATACAATTCATTTTGCCTACAGGCAAGAAGGAACTGTTTACAAATTAGAATGAGCAGAGGAAAAATGTTCGTGTGTTCTCACCTCTACAGGTTGGTGATTTTTCATGCAGCTTAAAAAAGAAGAAGTCCTTTTTGCATCTAACCTGTGCATGGTAGCTTCAAGCTGCTCATAAATTGAAGCTGCTCGAGAGTTCACATTGATGAGACTTTAATTTCCTGCCCCAGGCAAAATGAACCCCAGAATGCTGTATTTAGCTTCTAGGAATACTCTTTCCGTGTCTGTTGGTAATTGCGGCAGTGTTAGCATTTCTTGATAAGGTTGGAATTTTTAAGTATTTCTAAAGGTGTATTTGTTTGTCTTTTAGCTGGTACTCGATTCTGGTGTTTGATTTTTATTCATCTTGTTAGTTGTTGCTTTGGCTTTTGTTTTTCCTGGCATCTTAAACTTAGTGACACAGCCCACAGCGTCAGTATGTTTCTGATGATAAATATTTGGAAGCATTCACTTTATGTTGGCTTGGACCTTAAATGCTCTCTTGCACCTCTGATAAAAAGGTTTTCTGTATTGTGGAGATTTACTGATGTTTGGTACCAATAGGCGCCAAAACATACCTTTATCTCTTGTATTGTGCCTCAGAAAAAGGCCAATTTCCTTCTCTGATTTTTGGCTGCTAAATAGCCGAACTCAAAGCTAATTCCACACTTTGTATTTATTTATTTACTTATTTTTAATGTGAATAATTATTAAAAGAAACTAATAGAATCATAGAATGGCTTGGGTCGGGCAAAGCTGCCACACACCAGCTTAGACTGCACAGGCCCCCATCCAGCCTGGCCTTGAACAATTGTAGGGATGGGGCATTCACAGTTTTTCTCTGGGCAGCCTGTGCCAGTGCCTCACTGCCCTCTGAGTGGAGAACTTTTTCCTACCATTTAATTTACATCTTCCCTCCTTTAGTTTAAAGGCATTCCCCCTTGTTCTGTCACTATCAGACCATGCAAAAAGTTGGTTCCCCCACCTTATAAGTTCCCTTTAAGTACTGAAAGGCCACAGTGGCATTTTCCTGGAGCTGTCTCTTCTCCAAGTTAAACAAGCCCAACTACCTCAGCCTTTTTTCATCGGAGAGGTCATCCAGCCCACTGAGCATCCTCATGGCCTCCTCTGGACTCTCTCCCAATGGCTGTATGTCTTTATTGAGCTGGGGTCCCCAGGGCTGGATGCAGTAATCCAAATGGGGCCTCCTGATGGCAGAACAGAGGGGGACAATCACCTTCCTTGTCCTGCTGTCACCCCTCTTTTGATGCAGCCCAGGATACAGTTGGCAAATTTAACACTTCTAAAGTGAAGTAATTTAAATAAATCATGCACCTTAAAATTAAATTATAACTTCCTGTAGTGTTTTTTGTAGTGATCAGAACCTTTGTACTCTTTGCTGTGGTGCTGTGACCTCTGCAGGGAATAGTTGTGTCCATGTTGGTCAATCAGAGACTCTCTGTTTAAGCAGACAGACTTTTGCATTAGCAAATCTGTTCTCCCATTCATTATTATTATTATTATTATTATTATTATTACTATTATTATTATTTTAACTATAGACTGTTTTTTTTGGTAGCATTCTTTGTTGACTGGTGGGTCAACAGAACTTCATTGGGCCAGGCTGAAGCAGTCACTGTTCTTGCTGTTGTGTTATTCAGATCCTGACTGGGAAGAACATACAATGTGAATGCTAAAAAATACATAAAGAAAAGAACAGTGAGAAATTAAATGCATCATCTGTTCCTTGTGATGCCCACAGGGCTGCCAGAGAAAGGTACGGTGTGCCAGTTACAAACCTTGGCAAACTTGCATTCACTCAGCACTGTACAGGGCCTTGCTTGTTGCTGTCTTTCTGGTCATGGGCACGGTGCTGTGGCAAAGGCTGAGGATCTGACTATCTTGGTCTGACTCTTTTCTATGTAGATTGAAAGCTAGAACAAGTTCATGAAGACGTTAAAGAGAAGGAGCTGTGTCAAAGAAAACCCCATCTTACATTCTAGGTGATTTTCCAAGCTTCCTGAAGCTGCAAAAAGGCAGCAAAATAATTTCTATCTATTATTCTCTAACTAACTTTGTTTATTCCTATTAGCTCTTAGCTTGAGGTCAGTGAAGGTACAGGAACATTGCAGTGGATCCTCTTGTTCCGTAAGACATTGGACACGATGATGGTGCTAAAGCATGCTGCATTCAGACCACTTGCTCTGGCTTTAATGTTGAAGATCCTTCCAGCCTAAAGATGGCTGACAGACTAGGTATTTTATATTTTTTAGTTGTTATTCAAGCTTTAAATCATAAGGACTTGATGTTTGCACTGAAGTACATAGGAGAGCAGCTAAAAAGAGTCACACAGCATGTTAGTAAATTCTTTTTGAGAAGTGTGATATTGTTGGAAATAGTTGGATTTCCAGAATTTACAAAAACACAAGTCGAAGAGTAATTATCTGTAATTATCTGAGTAATTATCTGTGTAGAATAATGGGAGGAAACATCTGAGAGACAGATAAACAGCAAGGCGAATGTTAGGCACTGATGTAGGCTATTGAGGAAGATAAAAGGAATGTTAAACTAGAATATAGAGCCAAGTTTACCTCATGCAAAATAATAAATGCTTCTGTTTTACTTTGTTCTGTGCAGAATACGGTCTCTGGTTTGGGGCATCTGTGTCAATACAGGAGGAAAGACAATCCATAGCCAGGAAAACACACCTTTAGGAAAAATCAGATTCTGTGGTGCTATTTAACCTAGAAGAGAAACAGGTGACTCATGAGCAGTGCTCCTGTATGCAAGACCTCTATTCTGAGAAATAGGGTAAAGAACTGTTCTCTGTATTTACTGGTGAAGTAACAAATTGCAATGAGCTTCACTTGTTGCAAAGAGTATTATTTTCAGGGAAAGGAATTCAGACATTTAGAATTACATGGCAGTATTGCAGACGGTACAACCTCCCACATTTGAGTGTTTAAGAATAGGTCTGTCAAACAGCCATGACAGCGTTGAGCACAACTTCTGTGGAAGTCCTTAGTTCTGAGGTAATACTTTATTAAACCTTTTAGTTTTTGCTGACTCGATTTGATGGATCTCCTAAGAATTGTTTCTTCTGTGAAAGCAGAGATCGTTTTGTAACTTGTAACAACTTACTATGAATCCTGTTCTGCTTACAAAGCTGATCAGTCTGTTGGTCTTTGGAAATGGAAGGTCATGGTGTGGCTTCAGAATGAGGACAGTGCGAAGGAAATTAATGAAGAACCACCTTGAGGGGCCACAGGCATTTATGGGCCTTTTCTGTTATGATAAATCCTTCTTGGCCTTGGCTGTGTGTGATAGGATGAATTCTGTTTATGGTATAATGAAATCTTATGCGAAGAAGTGAAATAATTGAATACAGAAATTGAACTGCGACCTTTGACTTAAGGACTGGTAAAGAGTTCCTTTACAGATCATGCCCAAAAGATTTTAAAGTGACAGAGCCTATAGTCTGCAGTGCTTTTAGATCAGATTCCAGCTGAGAACTTTACTGTACAGCCAGCTGTCATCTTCAAAAGGAACTGGAAAACACAGCAAAACCTAATGCCAATATATATTAATGGTGAAAGGAAAATAAGGGATTGTGGATTATATCTTTCCATTTTTGTATTTATGGCTTTAAAAATATGAGATAAGAAACATTAGTGCAATCGAATGAATGGCAGTGGGAAAGCCAAGATGATTGTGAATGAAATGGGTTTATTTATGCTGATAATATACTAATGAATAGATACACATACCAGCTGATGGGGTGAGACAGTAAATGAAGTGTCTGAGAAGAAGCAATGGTAACACACTGAGGAAAATCTGTGTTACTATGTCTTGGGTTGCATTCTACATACTAATAACTAAGCATAAATAACCTTTGCATTGTATTGAATAAACATCATTCTTTTCATTCTCCTTCACTTGAATATCACAGAATAAATAAAGTAAAAGTGCTTGAGTGATTGTTTAGTTATACATTCTTGTACTAAAATCATTATTTTATATCCTTCTGCACAGCCAAGTAACATCTTTTCTTTAGTGTTAGAGAATTATCAATGAAACTTCAGTTTAAATGCAAGTCAGTATTGTAATGCTAGTTTAAAAGTTGAAACAGAATCTACAAATTTTAAAGATAAATCTACTTCTGCTATTTTCTGCAGCAACTTTGATAAAGTAGAAGAAAATGGATCACTCTTCTTACTGTGATAGCTATTAAACTCATGTGCTTGACATATTCTGCTCTGTGTGCCCATGTCCTACTCCCTTTAGAATTAGTCTGGTGAACTGCAGCCAAAAGTCATCATCATCCTCCAAAATCTTCTGTTTTTGTTTTAGCTGGTTTGAGACTTGGGTCTGTATAATCCTGTTCCCTGTTTCTTGGCAATAGTTGATCACATTTAGCTGACATCAGTTTATTCTGAGGCAAAAGAGTTTTTCTCTCCCAGTACATGTGAAATATTCAGTTGAACTTCAAATACCCATGCCTTTCACAGTGGAGAAAAAGAGTATGAGAAAGATAACGCTTCATTGCTTTAGTCCCAGGAATTGTTTCATCCCTTTCTCTTCCTGCCTGTAGAGTGATGTACAATTCTTGCAGTTCTCTGCTGCTGTAAATTTAACAATGTTATATTTTGTTATGTTTTGTTACAAAGGAGATGTAGAAATCTGGTAGTGTCTCATATGGTGTAATCAAACGGGGCAGGAGTGTTTTCTAAACTCTTGCTGCTATTAATTTTTGTGTGCGAACTAAATAGTCTTAAGAGATAGCTTCCTTTCTGAGCAGATTAAAATCTGCAGTCAGAATGCCCTTTAGGACTAATTTTATGTAAGGTACAAATATTTTTTGAAGATTTTAGATGGTCTTTCATTATTATTTCAGAAGCTACAACGTAGATGTTATCTTTGGCTTTTAAGTTTGATTAAGAAACTGCTATTCCAGAATTCACAGCTGCTCTACTTGTCTACTTGTACTAGTGCAACGTGTACTGTGAAATCATCTGGGTTAATAAAGAACTCTAAAGTAAATATTTTTATTTTTTTTTTGAAGTTTTTGGAGGGGCAGGACTTGATCTAAATCATTTAATTTCCCTGGTAGCTCAATGCTATATTCTATTATATTTGTGCAACTAAAGAGACTGCAAACTGAGGGACAGGAACTAAAAAGCACGACGGGCATGAAGAGAGTAAGCAGTCGCTTGGCTCTAGAGGTGATTTGCTATCAAGCTGTACCCGAACCCAGCAGCCTGCCTGCAAATGTTAGTTACTTAAGCTTTAAGGAGCATTGAGTTCATGATCTTCCCATGTCTATCTGGGTTATTCTTGATATTTCTGGAGAGGAGAGGGGTGGATGAATAACACCATGTTCATGTCTCATAGCAGGTGAAAATAAGCCATGGCTTCTAGCATTCATGTCTCAGCAGATTCAGTTTAATCATTTATGCTCACTGAGTTTAGATGAGCTTTTAGAAAGTGCTTTTCAGTTGTTTATAACTGATAGAAAATTAAAAAAAAAAAAAAAAAAAAAAAAAAAGCAAAAGCAAAAGCAAAAAAACTTTTACAGGCTTTTTGTAAATAAGGAAAAAAAAAACATAGAATAGTAGAATCTGTTGAGTTGGAAGGGACTTTTAAAGATCATCTACTCCAAGTCCCCTGCAGTGAACAGAGGCATCCACAGCTAGATCAGGTCACCCAAGGCCTGATCCAGCCTCACCTTAAGTATCTCCAGAGATGGGACATCCACATCTTCACTGGGCAACTTCTTCCAGGGCCTTACTGCCCTCTGAGTAAAAAAATTGCTCCTAATATCTAACTTAAATCTCCCCTATAGTGTCATGAATAGTATTTAATGATTAAATGATGAAATTGTTGGTTAATGAATATATAATAATGATTGATGATTATGTAATGAATTCCTGATCAGTCCAGATCCTTTCTGTGATTTTTGTCGCTGTGCATGCTGTTTTCTGTTCATAGGCACATTCACTTTTAATTAATGATAAATAATTGATAATCCAGCAATTGAGCTTAGAAAAGGAGACACAATCATGGCTTTACTCCCAGAGATTTCTGAGGAACTCAGATTTTAAGACATCTAGATGTTAAAGAGGAATGTCTCATAGTCCTGAAATCATAGGAAAGGAAGGTGTATGCACAGTCTTCAAGGTGAAAGAGGGCAAAATACCTGGGAGAAATATGTGCTTGTTTTTATCTATCGTATTTTAAAATCAATACATTTCTTTCACATGCGCACAGACAATATACTAAGAAATTTTTTTCCCTCCTATGAGAATAGTGAGGATTTGCCTTGATTTACCTGTGTGCAGAGGTGGGGAATGAGCACACAGACATCTCTGCGTTGTGCAGACTCTGTACATTTTGTAACATAAAATGCATATATAGCTATGAAATGAAAAAGATGGATATAAGGTATTATATGATGTAGGAAAGGAATAGAAAGGAAAACAAGTGGAAATGAAGTGTTTTTAAGGCATTGGTTATCGTGTTGTTATTTTAAAGAATGAAAGGGGGATTTAAGAACAAAGGATGAAAGAAAAATTACCTGATGAGGTCAACTGAGCCATCACTGAGAAGCAGAGTAAACTGGTAGCTGTTCTTTGTTGTCTTTGTCTTGAGACCAGGAATATTTAACTTCATTTTGTGAGAGGAAAAGGTCTGTTTTGGGAACTGTATGAATCAAGTGAAAACCATACAGCAGTCATACTTCAGTTAATTTGTGAAGAAAACTGGGAATGTAATCCTGTTAATTTAATCTTCTTACTAATGTAATCTTTACAGACAATGGTATTAGATCTTTGGCAACTATGTGATTGCTGTAGCAGACTATTGACAGATGAAATAATCAGCAGTCAAATATATGCAGTTAATTTGTATGCATCTAAAACACATTCTCTCCAGATATCAGAAAAAAACGTGTTAGTTAAAAAAATACAACAATAAAACTACCAGAATTAATACATCTGAATGATCATAATGTTGGCTACCCTTGTGATATACAGTAGGCAAAATCAGTTCTTAAACTCTTCATACTGAACTGACCTTTCTTTGTGAACAGAAGGCAGTTGGGTTTATTCTGTAATGAGAAAATTGCTGTTGAAGATTTAATTTACATTTTAAATAAATTAGTCTTTACATTAGAAACTGTTTTGTTTGTGTCCATTTGAATTAGGACTTCATTTTATTGGCTCATTTATGTTCATTTGTCATCTCGTTGCATAAGGAGACACTAAGGAGATAACACTAGAAACTGCCAAATGGAAACTTTAGTTGTTTGAATATTAGGGAACATTTTCTTCGAGTAAGTACACAAAGCAACAAATAAATAAAACCAAAAAAAGCCGCACTATACCGTGAATTCGTACCTTTCTTGTTTGATAAAGTTTTGATGAAATTATTTTTTGTCATTTTGAAATGATTGGTTGTGCAGTAAAATCATAGAATCATAGAATTACCCAGGTTGGAAAAGACCTTGAAGATCATCAAGTCCAACCGCAGCCTAACCAGTACCCCATCTCTAAAAAACCTCTGCTAAATCATATCCCTGAGTACCACATCCAAACGGCTCTTAAACACATCCAGGGATGGCGATTCAACCACCTCCCTGGGGAGCCCATTCCAGTACCTAACCACCCTTTCTGTAAAGAAGTTCTTCCTAATATCCAACCTAAACTTGCCCTGGCACAACTTAAGGCCATTTCCCCTTGTCCTGTCACTTGTCACTAGTGAGAAGAGACCTGCCCCACTCTCACTGTAAGAAAATTTCAGGTACTGGAAGACGGCAATAAGGTCTCCCCTCAGCCTCCTCTTCCTCAGACTAAACAGCCCCAGCTTCCTTAGCCTCTCCTCGTAGGGCTGATTCTCCAAGCCCTTCACGAGCCTCGTTTCCCTTCTCTGGACCTGCTCCAGTACTTCCATATCTTTCTTGTGCTGAGGTGCCCAAAACTGGACACAGTAAAGGCTGAGTAAGTGATCAGAGATAGTGAGTCATAGAACTTAAGGCTAGAAGTAATGAATTTCTCTGTATCCACAGACCAGTGGATATTTCTTCAGGGTAACCCTGCATGTTACCAGTATCTTTTACTAGATATAGCCTCTATTTTTTGAAGGATAGCTTTTGGGAAGGTGTCATGGTCCTACACAAGTACTTTATTATACTGCGAATAGCTACTTGCTGTTAAAGACATTTCTCACTTTGCTTTGTTCCTTTGAGCAGCTTGGACTCTTAGATTAAAATAGTTTCTTAAGTGTCGAAGAGGGCAGACATCTGCTGGAGATGGCTGCTTTCAAGACAGAGCACAGGTTAAAAAACAACCAGAAAAATGTTGTGCCAAGTATCTGTAGGTGAACTGTTCTTTTATTTTCTGTGCTTTTCTCAAAGCAAAAGCTAAGAAATAACTTTTTATGAGGTATGGCACTTAAACTTATTGTACTCCTTGATGTGTTGAATACTAAAGGTGCATGGTTCTGATCTCTGATGGCATTAGGTGGAATTGTGAAAATTGTATGTATGGGAGTAGAATGTAGTAAAATAAATGCTTTAGAGGGGAATTTAGCTGAGGGCAAAAAAGTTATTGGTTCAGATTGTAACCTTTCAGGTGGAACCATCAACACAGAGACATTGTATTTGTTCAGTATTGTATGGGCACGTTGATACGTACATGCTTGCAAAGTGTTAAAGAGCCTTTGCTTCTTCTGCACTGTTGGTAATTTTATGTGTAGCTGAGATAGCAGCTGTTGCACCATTTGAATTAATGTTTTTTTTTAATGTATTTGGTGACGGTAGCAGTCTTGCTTTCCAAATTGAAAATAATTGTATGTCAAGGAACAGGAAGATGGTGCTGCCAGCATTGTTTCTTCTAAGTGCCATTATGTCCAACACCTTGCTCTTCCAATCACCTTAAAGGAAGGATGCTTCAGCTACTCAGAGATTTTACAGCTGTTGATTTTCTCTGAATTGCTTGTCCTGTTTTCTGAGAAATGTCAGTACCTTATGTCATCACTAACATTATTATGTCCAAGAGGAGCCAGAAGGCAATGAAACCCTTCAGTTAAAGTTCTTATGAACTAAAAGCAGTCCCGCTTTCTAATGTAAGGTGCTAAATAGATAATAAACACTTGTCAGTGGTGCTTTATTTATTTATTTATTTATTTATTAATGTGTGTGCGTGCGTGTCTGGAAATATAAATGATCAGCCAATGATTGAATAAATGGGATAAAAAAGTTCAGTTTCACAGGGGTTCTTGGGACTGTAAGTTACTGTTGTTTTGTCAGATGGGACCTGGAGACTTTGAGATATTGACCTTCATATTACTGAAAATTAAAGAATCTGAACTTTGCTGCTTACAGAGGAGGAACCCCTGACTCAGGTCTCCACACTTACAGATTTAGGCTTTATGTTGTACGAGCAGCTATGTAAATGACTTGAATGTGTGCACTGTGGCAGATGATGAGCTGCGGTCCTTAATCTCAACTGCATTCAGTCTCAGAGTTGTGTATCTCACAGGCTAACTAGGATCCTCAGTAGGGAAGTGGAGTGTGATTTCACAAGGCGTGTAGGGAATGTGCATGTCCCAAACCCATTGATTTTCAGTTGGAATTGCCTACTTGGCTTTCTTAGAGGCATTTGAAATTTCCAGTCAAGACAGCTATGGTAAGGAAAATGTTCTGTAGGCTGGTAGTACTTCTGCCCCTAGACCAGCTGTGGGACTGTGTTTCTGGAACAAGAGAGCACATAAAATAGGAATAGGGAGCTTCCCTTCATCTCTTGCAGCTGTACAAGTGAAGGAACCACACCAAGTAGAGACAAAACATAAAGTAAAAAAAGGCAGTGCTTTAGGAACAGTTGATAAATTGAGACAAAAATGTCACTGCCCTGCTCTGTAATGAAATAGAGTGCTTTTAAAATACTGCTTCCTTGTGTGGAGATAACAGGACATTTTACATGGTGTTATTTTATCAGGGGTGACAGAGAGATGTGAAGTCCCCTTAAGCATCTTATGAATTTAGGACAGAGTTTGTAGCCAAAAATCATCCTGTCAGTCGAGATCATGTAATCACAGCTCCTTTCTGATTAACAGAACGTTTGTATTTAGATTGCATATTTACATTAAGAAATCAATGAGTGGGTACAGGACATGGGCAAGGCAGGAGGAGGGGGTGCAATCTGTGTAAAGGAGCTCACAGAGAAAACCAAAGAGGAAGGACACAGATGGTGGAAGCGGGGGCAGGCTGCTTGGAAGAATATGAGATGTACAGGCACAGTAGCAGTGCAGTCAGAATAGTCAGAGCTCTGCTGGAATTGAAACTGGCAAAGAAGGTTAAGGACAAGAAGAGAGGTTTCTGTAGGTACATCAGCGGCAGCAGGGAAGGCGAAGAGAGCATGAACCTGTAGCTCAGTGACGCCATGTGGTGAAAAAGCTGTAGCACTCAGTGCTTTTTGTGCCTCAGATTTTACTGCTGAACCTTGTTCTCAGGCCTCCCAGGTCCCTCCGCCTTACAGCAGAGTCTGTGGGAGGGAAGCAGTGTCTGCAGGGATACTGTGTGTATCTGCAAGGCAGAGCTAGGAAGCTCACTTGGATGTTTGCAAGTCCATGGGACTACATGGGATGTTGTCCAGGATGTTGGAGGAAGTGGCTATCATTATTCAGCCCTGGTGAGGCCTCACCTTGAGTACTGTGGTCAGTTTTGTGCCCCTCACTACAAGAAAGACATCAAGGCCCTGTGTGTGTCCAGAGAAGGGGGGTCTGGAGCACAAGTCTTACAAGCAGCGGCTGAGAGAGCTGGGATTATTCAGGCTGGAGAAGAGGAGGCTCAGGGGTGACGTTCTCTACAACTGCCCGAGGGAAGGTTGTGGAGAGGTGGAGGTTTTCATTAGGTATTAGGAAAAATGTTTATGCAGTTCTGATGGTGAAGTACTGAAACTGATCGTCCATGGAGGTGTTTGGGACTCAACTGGCAATATCCTTGAGCAGCCTGACCTGATTAGACCTTATTTAAGCTGAAGGCTGGGCTAGGCATTTTCTTTCAATGGAAATTATTCTGTTATTCTTTAACATTTCCATTTTTTTAGTTAATGTTTTTTTCAAATAATAGGATTTCTTGAGGTCTCAGTAGACCCACCCCAGGATCTTTCTTATTCATATTAATGGCTTATTTCTGGAAAAAAATTCTAATTTACTAAAGTAGTCATTGAACAAACTGAACACCAAAATGCAATTTAGATGTAAATTTATATGTCAGTGTTTAGAGCAGCAATTCATGGTAACCTTGTTTACTTGCATTAAGACACCTGAATTTCACTCAGTTAGATGAATTCTCCATTCAGAGAACAGGGGCTTTTTGATGTTGTTCTTTCAAATATCATTGTATTGAAGTCTTGTGTTCAGGATTTGCCTTTACAGTCAGGCTTAAGCCCTACCAGTAGGAGTTGTTCTTGGGTTTCTTAACCTTTATTCTTTTATTCTTTTATTTTTATTTATTTATTTTTTTTCCTTCTTCTTTTACCTTTACATTGTATTTGTTTTGATAACCTATCTGTATATTTCTGTAAAACTGACAGGTATTCTCTGAAGCTGCACTGGGCAGTATTTACTAATGTAATTATCGTCCAGGATTTTAAAATAATGGTCCTGAGTTGCTTGGCCTAAAAATCTCTCTTTTTTTATCCAGGTCAACAGAAACAGCTTGTGCAGAGCAGTGAATTTATAAATGTGAATCAAGCTTTCCTCTGCATCATGTTTGGCACTAAGAGGTCAGTTCTCACCTTTGTTATACTTTTAATCTCCAAAACAATGCTATAACTGATATGAGTCTGTTCTCCAAATGTGTCTGTTCTCTGTGTACCACTGTACAAAATACATGAGCTGGATATATTATTCTTTCTATTACTTTGATTGTTTTTTCTTTGCTGTACAGATCTGGTCTACTTTAATTGGCAGGTATGTGGTATGAAAATCATGTAGCGGACAAGCAAGGACTATACCCATGTCATTATGTGTCCTGGCAGGACTGCCAAAGAAAGCACCATGCTTGTGCTGGAGGATATCCCTCCTGTTACCAGAAAAAGAAAATAACACCAGAACCATAAAGCACAGGCTTAAGATACACTATTTCCTGTCATTTCTGGGAGTCTATACTGAATACAAGATAACCTCCATTTCTCATTCTGCATGATGCAGTGTCATACCCCAAATGTCTCAAAAACCTGCATTTCTTAATCTGCACTCTCTGAGTGCTCCTTTTAAGACCCAGGTGGTGCAGTTCTGCTCCTGTATCTGTAAGCAGACAACATGGCCTTGCTTTCAGCTGCTGCACAAACTGTTGTGCAGTGGCATGCTGAGCCACCTTTCCAGGTATCAGCTTTTGTACCTGTGGGTCTTTCACAAGGGAGTTCAATTTCTCCATAGAACAAAGATACTGTAGGCCATTCTTTCTCTGCGCGAACTCCATGATTTTTAATCTTGTTGGAAGACTTTTAATTTTTTCAAATAAGCTAATTTGAATCTCTGCTTCTGAAGTATTTCAACACTTCTGCCCCTTGAATATGACCAGCCTAGTGAAGTCTTTACGCTGTGCAGTGGCTGAGTACCTTTCACCTTACACCTTCTAGAGTTATAGAAAGGCTAAGCTATTTCTGTAATAACTTACAGTTTCTAACGGTTGGAAAGAGGAGAGGCCAACTTGCCTCTAAGAAGGAACATGTATGAAGCAGCATATGTTGTGCCTGCAGGAATCAAGGGTGGTAAATAATAGCAAAGAGGAACTTGGTTTTGTTAATCATCAGCTCCCACAGCAGCATCAATGTGTGCTGCAGCCCTGCTGGAGTCAGAGTATTGCCAAGAGCTGCTGGGATCTCTGGTCCCTTGTGCTTCTGTTAGGTGTGGACAATGCTGTCCCATGAAGTAACAAACTCAGCTTGCCGTTTTGTGTCTGTTTGACTTCTGGTTCTAGATTCTATTAAGAATATCCCAATAAAGTATTTTGTTAGGGTAACCTAAAATGGTCAGGAAAAGGAAGTTTGATCTTGTTTCGGAGTAAATACTGTGTATGTTGCTTTGGCCGTGTGATGCATTTAAGATAACTGTTGCTGAGGGTATATTAATAGAACTGTAAACTTGTTGTTTGAGGATTTCTGCTTTAAATTGATTGGCACTGCAGGATATTAAAAGTCAGGTTAACCAAATACTTTATGCTAAGTGAAATAGATTATATTGTAGTTCAGTTGGATTCATTATTTTTGCCGCTGTTCAACACTAACCTGTAAGAACTTCTGGGCTGATTTAATTTTTTTTTTTTCCTCTCAGGATTGTCTCTATTCTCAGCATTATAAATTATTACGGCATTATATATTTCACAGCAATGGCAAAAGGAAGAATTACATCTTATTGGTAGCCTTTAAACTTAATTATCTATCTATTTTTTCTCTCAGATTGAATCCTGGTTACAGTGGAAATGAAAATTCCTCTTATGGAATAACATAGAAAATGCAAAATTACATTTAATGTCTTTCAGAGAAAAGTTACACCTGAGGAACAGAAATTCTCTGGCTGTCCACTGTCCTATGATCTGCCATTTCTTGCTTTACCCAAATGGGAGTGAAAGAGGCAGAGCAGACTACCTTAAAAGTAGACTCCTGTGTGCAAGCTGGGAAAGTGCTTCCAGTACTCTTGAGAATGGAATCATATTTTTACTAGGCGGTGATCAAACTCTTGTCAGAAATTTTGTTCTTGATATTGCAGTACATTTCGGCTTTATTTTTCCTGGATGACTGCTAATTGTGAATAGGAAAATCTCGTGTTAATACTGATGTAAAGCTTGTAACCTCCTACAATTAGGCTTCCCAAAATTACTGAGAGTTTCTGAAAATCTTGGTTTGATATGTTAATACTCCTCCTAAAAGGAAAATGTATTTCCTTGGAAATGTCATTAGAAACGAAGCAATTCTTCTGTAGGAAAAAATGACCTTAGATTTATTTTCTTCTGAAAAATTTTGGCATTATTTCTAGTTGTTCACTGCCAGTTGTAATTGCTGCAAAACATTTCACAAAGTCACAGCACTCTGACGCAAAGGCTGTATTATTTCTTGCCACCGTTCTGTTAGAAACTATCAGGTATGCGCTGACTCAGGTCCTTTCTTATTTTTACCTTATAATTCTGCGTTTACGTTTACGTTTACTTACGTTTACTTTACGTTTAGTTGATGGTCCTTGTTGACCTGATTGAGTAATGAGGTTAATAAAAGTAACTGTGCTATCAGAGCAACTTTGACAAATTTTATATGATGAAGATATTTCGCAGCGTCTTTGTAAGAAGCTGTTGTGAATGTGAACTGATGCTGCTAACAAAAAGGTGCATTTCTCTTGATTTCACTTTAATTTGAGAGCTGATCCCAAGCTTCTAAATGCAGAACTATTGTGTTTTTCCTGTGTGGTCTTATATTCTGCTCTCATGTTTTTCTCTATTGTGTTAATTTTTTTTTTCCAATTAATTATATTTACAGTAGGCACCAGCGTGGAAATAGCAGAGGTCAATAAGTATACCAGTGAGTCTCTAATGTGATGTATTATTCATGTTGTGTACTCAGCTCAGTCTTGCAAGAGCAGTTGCTGATACCACTGTCTTCCTGTGGAAAGGAAACATATGTAAATGGTTCTAGGAAAGGGATTTTTATTTTGTAGGAGCCTACTTTATGTGTGGCAGAATTGGAATTTGCTCTGCAAAGAGGTGGTAATCAGGTCCCACATTAGCACAGCCTCAGGATTTGCAGCAGAATCTGGCTGACTGCCTACTTAACTGTGGTTTTCAGGGATGTTCTAACCTATGGTTACATATATTCTTCAGTTTTGAAACTTTACATTGTAAAAGTCAATTAACTTATGTCAATGTCTGGAAAGTATTTTTCCTCCATGACACACTTGGATCACCTTTCTTTCTCTAGCTTAGATCATTGTGCTTCAAAAGTTGGTTTGTGCTGAAATGTTTGGTCTCAAAGTGAGTTTAGCTGACTGAAGGAAGCATTTGTGAGAACAGGTGAAAAGCATGAGAGCCTTAAGCACTCTACAGTTCCATTGCTGGAGCTGCATCTGTTTTTCCTTTTTTTTGAGGCACTTACTATACAGTACATGTTTTAATTGCATTTGTGGTAAAGGATACTACAATGGTACCATGAAGTGCACAGACTACCACTAATATCCCTGATTAATCAGAATTCAGCTGGCATATCTAGGTCTGACAGTCTCTTGCCATAACTGTTTGGTATCTCCTTCCTCCTGCACTGCTTTAAAGTGCAAGAAAGGCTGTAGAGCTAAGAATGGAGCAGGAGCACATGGAATCTTTTTATCAGCTTTTATGCTGTCTAGGGCTACTGTTACCAGGTTTAATTCTAGATATTTTAGAGGAAAAATAGAGCAACTGAGGTGCTGGTGGCTAATGCAGCTGCTAGCTTCAGTTACGTACCAGTGTAAGGTTTGATGATTTGAAATGGGCCGCCCAGTGCCAATAGGCTTGGCCTTTGGTTCAAGAGTTTCATAACACAGCAGCTATTCATGGAAGCAAATAGTTTTCTTACAAATCTTATTCTGTTCAGACATTCAGGAAGTCTTTGGATTTTTCCTGGGTCAGGCTTTATCAAAAGAAGTGTGGCTAGCAGGTTGAGGGAGGTGATTCTACGCCTCAGCTCTGCTCTGCTCTTCTGAGATCCCACCTGGAGTACAACTTCCATCTTGGGGGCATTTAGGACAAGAAAGACATGGACCTGCTATGGCAGGTCAAGGGGAGGGCCACAAAAAGGCTGGAGCACCTCACCTGTGAGGAAAGACTGAGAGAACCGGGGTTGTTCAGACTCAAGAAGAGAAATCTCTGGGTGGGTCTTGTTGCAGTAAAGATGGAGAGGGACTCTTTATCAGGGTGCGTAGCGACAGGATGGGGAGTAACAGCTTTTAACTGTAAGGAAGTAGGCTTAAGTTAGATATAAGGAAGAAATTATTTACTCAGAGCGTCATGGGCTTCCTGGAGAAGCTGTGGATGCCCCATCCCTGGAGGTGTTCAGGGTCAGGTGGGATGAAGCCCTAGGAACCTGGCCAGGGGAAGGTGACTTTTCTTGCCCATGGAATGGGGCTGGAGTTGAATGACCTTTAAGGTCCCTTTGAACCCCTAACATTCTGCGATTACAATTCAATGAAAACTAGTACATTTGCTCAGATCAAGTCTTTCAGCAGCAATTTGAGTTCTGTGATAACTAGGAGAAAATCCCCGAACTTCCTTCCAGTGTCTACTTCTGTTGTTATGATTAAGATTGTAGATGATAACTGAGCTGGGAAAATAGCGTGAGAGGGAGGATGAAGAAATTTGGAAAGACGTATCAGTCTATCAGTCTTTTAGTCACTGTCAGTTGCTGACTTTGTATTCTTCTATGTGGTTTTCTGGTTAGAAAGTCTAGGAATTAGTGTTCAGTAGCTCTTGATGTGATAAAAATGTACTCTTTTCAAGATAACAAAAATTTATTTCTTCTTTTCCCTTGGCTAATTGTTCTGTCCTGTTCAAGGATGACCTCTAGCACATCTATGTTTACATACAATTTCTGAATTTCTGTTCTTTTTTTGTTTTAAATCAGCATTAGCCCTGGAGCATTCCTGTGTTAGTAAACATCCACTACTAGACAGAGTGTGGGCCAAAGAGTATGTGTTAAACACTGTCCTTTTCTGTGGGTTTCTTAAACGTACAGAGATAATAACCCAATTTGGCCAGTTTTGCCCTTTCTTTTTAAGGATTCTACCTGGATAAAGCTGTAACATGCTTGTTTCTTCTGCTCTATTATGGAATTAACTTTATTACTGCCAAAACTTGTTACGTTAGTGGATTGCAAAATAATGTCTATTGACATGGACTCTCTTTAAGTTTACTGCTATTTCCCAAATACGAACGTCCTATGTTTTCCACTGTTTTATTGCTTTGAGACCTAGGGGCTCAATAGTGTGAAATGATCAGGCAGCTGTGAGACTTTAATTTAACTGGAGCAGACACAGTGTTCTATACAAATGTATACAGGGCAACAGAATATGAGACATCCTATATTGACTTTGTTTTCAAGTTGTTTTTTTTTTTTCTTTTGTTTATCTTACCATCACATCCATCAGTGCTATGCTTAATGAAAGCTCAGATTTATTAATAAGTCATGCAAGATTTTGGATGGAGGTAACTCAAGTCTTCGGTGCATGTATTATCTCTCTGCTGCAGAATTCATCCCTCCAACACAGAGCATGGCTCTCTTTCGTGTTAGCCCACAGCTTGGCAGCATTTATTTTACCTGGGAGTAAACAAGATGGAGCAGAAATAGAACTGAGCACATCGATCCAATTATAAATGATTGCTTGCTCACATCAGGTAGCAGCAGGGGAAGACTTTTCTTCTTCACCTTCACTGTTCACACTAATCCACTGTCATCTGATTCCAGATTTAAGGGGCCAAATTGTATTTCCTGAAAACTTGGTTGGTTTAATTCCAGAACTTAACCGTAAACAGAGATTTATCTTTCAAATCTTTCATCTGCTTACTTTTCCCACTTCAATTGGATTTGTTATTTGCCATGCACTCCTTTCTCTGATCCCTTTGTAGCCAGTTCCCTGTTTTCTGTTTCTACCTTATCTGAGCATCTGCTGTGCATCCTCTGCCTATTACATTTAGTTCACACGCAGGGACTGATTTCACTAGAATTCTTAAACTCCTTGTGACTGAGTCTGTCCAGGACCTAGGCATCTGTAATGTGGTTCCTGCCTTAAACATGCTCTTCTTGGAAACTTGTCCTTTGTTAGCTTCCTTGACTCTCATTTCTTTGCACAGAGATTTGATCTTTCCTACCTTCTCTGATAATCATGAAATGAAACCCCAAAGTAGCGATCTTTAACTAATGAAGTATAAATATAACAAAAATTGTATGGTAGACTGAGCTCAGGCAGCAGCCAACCACCCACTCACTTTGCTTTCCTATTGTGAGGGGAGAAAAGGAAGGCCAGGGGACTCAAGGACTGATGTAAAAATGGCTGCAGGTCTAGTGAAATTGAGGGCAAGTGAAAGAAAGGAAGGAATTCATTCACTTCTTCCCACTGGCAGACTGGTGTTTGCCACTTTCTGAATAGCACGGCCTCAGTATGCTTTAGAAGACAAATGTCATCAACATGAGTATCATCCCTTCACGCTCCTTTTCATCAGCTTTTTTTTTTTTTTTGCCGGGCACCACATCATATGTATATGCAGTGTTCCATGGAATATCTCCGCGGTCACTTTGGGGCAGGTGTCTTGGCTATTTGCTAGGGAGGGCAAAGTGGCAAAAGGAGATAGCCTGCATACTATGCAAGCACTGTTCAGCAACAGCCAAAATATTGTTGTGTTTTCAACACTTTTTTAATCACAAATCCAAAACACGGAACAAGATAGGCTGCTGTGAAGAAAACTAACTTCATCCCATCCAGACCCAGTACAAGGGTAAGAACTATACAGTGAGGGTGGCGGAGCACTGGAACAGGCTGCCCAGGGGGTTGTGGAGTCTCCTTCTCTGGAGATATTCAAGACCCACCTGGACGCCTACCTGTGCGACCTGGTGTAGGGAGCCTGCTTTGGCAGGGGGGTTGGACTCTATGATCTCTGGAGGTCCCTTCCAACCCCTATGATTCTGTGATTCTGTGATTCTGTGAAGGTAAAAACCCCAATCAGTGTTCATGCCTGCAACTTAAACGACAATAAAATGGCTGCATATGTAACAACGTGTAGAAAATACATCCGTTCAAAGCTTTGCCTTCTTATACTTATGAATAAAATAACAACAACAACAAAAAAGCTATTTCGAGCAACTTTAAGAACATCCCTTAATTATAAAACGTCTGTGAATACAGGAACATGATCTGCGTTTTTACAAATGAAAATACAAAAGAAGTCTTTTTAAATTAATCTTCAGTTGCTAACATTTTCTCAGGGAAGTTCTTTCAGAAGCTTGTCTTACTGTAAGGCTCTGCTGAGCCGTGTCTGGAGCCTTTCAAAGGCATTTACATGATTTAACCAACCAATCTCACATGTATCTTTTTGTCAAAGTAAATCATCTTCCTTTCTACATCAACTTTATTCAGTAGCTGTAGTAGCTGAGAATTATTTAATTCTTCTGTTGAATTTCTTTGATGTATATTGGAGTTTTTGTGAGAGTGTCTGATTATTGCCTGCAGATTCCATAATTGTAAGATTACATTTGAACTTCAGTTATAACATTAATATTACAAGTTTCTTCTTCAAAAGTGGCTGAGACTTGAAATTGGAAATGAACCTAAAATCTCAGTAACTCTGCTTTTTTTCAGTCTGAACCCTAGCATGATTATTTACTTCTCAAGCCATTAATTTCCATTGATTTTTGATTATTTTCCATTAATTTTTTAATGAAAATGGCAGAATCCTTTCTTGTTGTGATTCCATATCCCTTACTTTTCAGAAACTGTAGGAGGCAAAAAGGTTCTGAGCAAGAAAAGGAAAATCTTCACAGGAAATGACCACAATGAAAGAGGTACTGGTGCCCCAGTTCAGCCACATCTTGCACAGGAAAGTGAGAAAATATTCCTCACATACAGATGGTTTTTTTCTCAGTCAGATATTGTGCTGAACTTGGGCCTCAGAGCAATATAGGTATCTCAACTTGTTGTTCTCTTCCCAGTCTTAGTAGAACTGATCCTGGCTGTACAAATAACTTTGTAGGATTTTGCTTATTTTCAAGAAAGGAAATCTGTAGTGTAGAGAATTATCAGTACTACCGCATCTGAAAGCTACTCTTAATTTAAAACTGCTCTAGTTTAATTTCCGTTTAAGTGTGAAAGGTACCTGTATGAAAATCAGCACCTAAGAGAGGTAAGGGCCATCATCTAGCTCTGTTTTCCCTGTAAGATCACACTTTCTCCTGTTATTTGCCAGATACCTTCCTGAAGCCTTCCATTAGTCTTTCAAAGCAGAGCTGGTACCACAGAATGAGAGCTATTGTCATATCTTACGGACTTTCAAAGATGATTCTGACAATTACATGTTATTTTTTAGTTGTTTCTCTCCCTTCGGGTGCTTTTTAAAATTCCCTCACGCAATCATAGTACTGTATGACAGGCTTTTGCTTTTTTCATTGTATCTTTATTTGCTAACAAAAATCCAGACATCCTGATAGAAACCAAACCTCATTTCATAATGTGATACGTCTGTGCCCTGCCCTTACGTAGAAAGCTTCAGGGTTACATTTTCAAAGTGGTGAATGGTAGATATCCTCACAAATCCTTTTCTCTGCTAATGGGATTTGTTCTTGCTGCTCCCTGACACCTTTTTAAATGGTCATATTAGTGATTTATTTTATTATAGTGTTCTAGAAGATATTTAGTAAAGTGTGTTCTGACCTTGCATTTGGCAATGTGGACAGGTCAGTGGGATCAGGACTAGCTAAAGGCTGTCTGTGCTGTATTGCTGCAGATAGTGGTCATAAATTGCTTGTTTTGCTGACATTTTAACGTAAATGAAGGAAGGCGTCAGCACTGCTGGCTTTCTGGCAGGAAGCCTGAGAGCATCTTGGTATGCCTTGTGTGTCTAGCAAATGCCACTTGGATGGAAAGTTTTTAATTAAGTGCATGTCTGCGCATGCAAAAAAGAAATCAAAGGCACTAGGGAGAAAGAAAGCGTATCTGCTCAAGACTCATTGAGGAGTAATTTGGTGAGAGCACTAAATGACTTCCAATTAATTGGAAAATATTTTCTTAAATATTGCCAGAAAGTACAAGAAAATCAGCCTGAAGAGAAGACTACAAAATTAGTCTGTATTTATAATCCATTTGCTCCTTTCTTGTTGGAAGATGTCACGGTAATACAAGTCAGGAGTAGAGGTTGTGAAACTAATCTGATATGCTGGATTTCATTAAGATCCATAATTGCGATTATCAGAGGAACACTGGAATCTGGTTTACGTAAGGCCATTATTTTTCATTTGTCATTTCTGTAACAATGTCTAAACTTAAAGTATCCAAAAATTCATTCATGTCAGAGATACAGTTTTTATAGCAAATATAGTTAACAATATTGAAATTCTAGCTGTGGAAATTGAACTGATTATGTGGGAATTTTGGCTCCATTTGCTGGTCTTCATACCTACAGGGAAGAAAATTCACTCAGTTCCCTTCTGACTGTCTAGAGGGACAGCTTCTTATGAAAGGAACAGTGCTGAAGAGCAAGGATTGTGCATTCACTGATAGATATGCTGCATGATTAATCTTGGATAATACCTGGTATGTGGCTCCTTGTTCTGCCTGCATTATAGAAAAACAAACCAGCCAACCCTGTACTCACTGAGATGGCCAGATATGTAGAGGGCTTGTTATGTTGTACTGTATTGCCTTATTCATTTTGATATTTTAATGAACTCAAAATACAGCACGAATTCCGCCCTTTTATGTAGGAAATATGCTTTATTATTCATTTGTTTTTCTTGCAGAGGAAGCAGAGAAAAATGCAGCAAACTTCATGAGGGGTCAGGAATGACTATGCAGTTGTAGCTCTTCTCCTTATTCAATATCCATCTTTAGTGTAACTCAAAGATGCTCTCTGCAGTAAATAATGGGAAGGAAAGAACAGCACTCATGACTTAAGCCTTATGAAGGTGAACTCTTCTGTTCCTTTGTATGATGGTGGTTGGGCAGGTCCTTCTATTCATCTTCCTTTAAATACATGTCCTCTTGTGAAATGCTTTGTTGGATGGAACCTTTCCCATCCCCAAAGCCACATTTTGTTTGTTTGTTTCTTAACAATGATAAGGAGACAGAATTGTGAGTATGATTATCTTACTCTGTTCTTGCTGATGTTTATGACAAAGTGAATTAGAAAACTGGAATAGATAAGGCTGTTTTCTTAGCTTGAATTATCAGATGCCATTTCAAATGTCTACAGCAGATGGGGAGTCTCAGGAGAAGGGGAGAAATAAATGCAACAGATGCATCACAAGAGCAATAAAGCTATTTGTGAGAATAATTCCAAGAACTGATGATTCCATCAAAAGGTTATTTACCTTTGGACAAAATTACATTTTGCCTAACTTTTTCTAATCTCGGAGATGAGAAGTATTTGGCATTTATTATCAGAAACTAGTTAAAGTGATCTTCTCTCAGTGGGTATTACAGAGCATTGCCTCTACTGGTCAGGAGAAAGAAAGGCAAGGGAAGGAATCAATATGGACAGTGTATAGGAAAGGCCATGAGGGGAAGATCCAGAACCCCAAAACCAAACTATCTCAGAGTATTCCAATGATACTAATGAATGCAGTAGTTGTAAGATCTCTACCGTTGTCTTAAAATCTTTCTTCGGTAATGGAGCAGTAGTGCAGAGCTGAGGAACAAGAAATGTTTCCATTCTACTTCCCACTGCACTCAAGCAGGTTTGCCTGCAGTTCCTTGAGCATCACATAGGCAGACTCCTAGAGTCTGCTGCACCACGCTGTGAATGCTAACAAGTTCAGGAAACATAAGAAAAAAAAAACAAATTCCTGGGGTCTGCCCTATTCTTTGTCTGTATTGATTTCTCCCTTGGGCACTGTCCCAGAAGATGCCGGGCCAGGCTGACCCTTGGTCTGATCCAATATGGATGATCCTGTGTGTTAAGAGGATACTGGACTGCAGATAAGGGGTAAGCCTGATTATGGATGGGAGGCTCTGTATGAGAGGAGGATAAAGCAGTGCAGCTCTGCCTGCAGTGCACACAGGGAAAACTCTGAAATTTGGCATTGAGTGTCCATGGCATGATCCGCCCAGGCTGCTGGTGGTGCAGCGATGCTAACAGCAGGGCAGACTGGTGCCCTGTGCTGACTGCTTCTTCCTGAGAGCTCATCACAGCGTTCCTTTTAAGGATGCCCAGTTGTTGGAAATTCAGTATTCTCCAGAGAGCTAAAGGAATTGATGTTTGTGACATTTGACCATTGGGCATCTGGGAGGCTTCAGTGTGTATTATAACACTTACTTAGCTTCACTCGTTCAGCCAACAGTACTACTACATTAAGGTTTCACATCTTCTTAAAGGTGTGTGAAGGGTTTGACAAAACCTCTGGAGGACACAATAGTTTTTTCTCCAGGAGAAGCCAAAAAGGAAGAGTTTGATACTTCTGAACTTAGAAATGGAGATGGAGTGAAGTAAATTAAGAAAAGCAAAATAACAAAGCAAAAGCTCCGGACTTCAAAGTCTGTTCCTTCATCGTCTGTGAGTCCTTCTTGTCTCATACAGATGTCGGTTTCTGTATAAAATAAACAGTTTTCTCTTTAAAAATAATTGGCAATGACTCAATAGCTCACATTTATTATTGTGTATTTTAAATCTGCAGACTTCAGCAAATCTAAATCTGTGCTGTTTGGGAAAAAATAAAGGCCTTTAATCATATTCAGGCCTATTCTGCCTTTCATCTGGTGGTTTGCTTGTTTTGACAGATGAATGCAACTTTCTGAGCTGTGTGCTCTGGTTTTCAACATTACTTTCCTTACGCAGGGACTGTGATTTTTATCTTACCTTAACTGGCACTTGGCAGAAAAAGTGGCAGATTTGTAGAAAATTCTACTTTCTTTATTATATACCAATTAGCATTTATAATACCCTGTCCTTAAAATTAAGTGCTTGGCTTCTATATAAAATGGGAAATAAGTAAGGTGACGCAGCAATGCAGAGGTATTTTGTTGTTGTTACTCAGTAATTACCCCAGGCAGATACTGAGTAAAAGGCCTTGACACTACTGTTGCTTGGGCAGCTTGTGCTTTGCCTGTTGCTTGTTGCCACAAGGCTGTGATACAGCTCTGCTCCTCGTTTTACTTAGTGAGGAAGAAAGATGGAGAAGCGTGTGTGGCTGTATGTCCATATGGACTGCATGGCATAAGGCTGGTGGGCTCTCTGTTCTGAGGAGTAGCTGAAGTATTGGATACTGGAGTAGAGCAAAACTTGGCTTCAGGGCAGAAATATCTACAAATAAACATTATCTTCCTTCCTTCCTTCCTTCCTTCCTTCCTTCCTTCCTTCCTTCCTTCCTTCCTTCCTTCCTTCCTTCCTTCCTTCCTTCCTTCCTTCCTTCCTTCCTTCCTTCCTTCCTTCCTTCCTTCCTTCCTTCCTTCCTTCCTTCCTTCCTTCCTTCCTTCCTTCCTTCCTTCCTTCCTTCCTTCCTGCCTTCCTGCCTGCCTTCCTGCCTGCCTTCCTGCCTGCCTTCCTGCCTGCCTTCCTTCCTGCCTTCCTGCCTTCCTTCCTTCCTGCCTTCCTGCCTTCCTTCCTCCCTTCCTCCCTTCCTCCCTTCCTCCCTTCCTCCCTTCCTCCCTCCCTCCCTCCCTCCCTCCCTCCCTCCCTCCCTCCCTCCCTCCCTCCCTCCCTCCCTCCCTCCCTCCCTCCCTTCCTCCCTTCCTCCCTCCCTTCCTCCCTCCCTTCCTCCCTCCCTTCCTTCCTTCCTTCCTTCCTTCCTTCCTTCCTTCCTTCCTTCCTTCCTTCCTTCCTTCCTTCCTTCCTTCCTTCCTTCCTTCCTTCCTTCCTTCCTTCCTTCCTTCCTTCCTTCCTTCCTTCCTTCCTTCCTTCCTTCCTTCCTTCCTTCCTTCCTTCCTTCCTTCCTTCCTTCCTTCCTTCCTTCCTTCCTTCCTTCCTTCCTTCCTTCCTTCCTTCCTTCCTTCCTTCCTTCCTTCCTTCCTTCCTTCCTTCCTTCCTTCCTTCCTTCCTTCCTTCTTTCCATCTGTTATGCAAAGCAGTAGCAACACAAAGGGTAACTTGTTGTATCTATGCCAACAGAAACTGCTGTGTGTTATTTTTCAGTTTACTGGCACCCCTGTTTCCTTACACCTGAGCTGCCTTTTGAGCTCTGCTCCTCTGCAGTGTGGCTTATTCAGGATCCCTGCATTGAGTACGGAGCTGCTGCAGGAATCACCTTTAATATGAGCAGTGTTGCATTGCCTAAATCGATTCCTGGTTCATAACGCTGGCATTTAACTGACTTCAGAGTTAACCACCAATGTCTTTTGCAGAGTTAGTGCAGCTTTCATGTTTTAATAACTGTGAGCAGCATAGAGACCCGGATAGGTTCCTTTCAAGGTAAATTCATTAGGGCTAAAAAGATCATTAGCTGCTGGTGATGGATTGTTTCTCAGTAAGATAAATGCAAATTGAAACATGCTTTGAAGGCCAGAGTAGGCTTGTTGTGATGACAGGGGGAACACGTATCCTGCTTATCCATTTTACATATGTTTAGAAAAGGGTCTTTGAAGACCAAAAAGTGCTGGAGATACACTGTTCTGATCACTAATGAGCAGTGCAGTTAATGAGATATCTCAGAACTCCCTCACTGTCCATCTACTTGCAGCATACTTACCTGAACTTCATCTGGTTCTTTTCCAAGTGACGTGTAGGTTTGGTGTCAGGATAGAGATAGTGGAAGCAATTCCCATCCACTTTGGTTGTTCAGGTACTCGTGCTGAGTGATAATTTGGGTTCCCGTTACGTTTTATGATGAGCACATAATGAGATGATCTCTACCTTGGTATTTACTACTTTACAGAATCACAGAATCATAGGGGTTAGAAGGGACCTCCAGAGATCATTGTGTCCAACCCCCCTGCCAAAGCAGGTTCCCTACACCAGGTCGCACAGGTAGGCGTCCAAGCGGGACTTGAATATCTCCAGAGAAGGAGACTCCACAACCCCCCTGGGCAGCCTGTTCCAGTGCTCTGTCACCCTCACTGTAAAGAAGTTCTTGCGCACATTCGTGCAGAACTTCCTATGCTCCAGTTTCCAGCCGTTTCCCCTTGTTCTGTCTCCACACACTGCTGAAAAGAGTCTGGCCTCACCACCCCACACCTCAGATATTGATAGAGCCCTCTCAGTCTTCTTTTCTCAAAGGCTAAACAGACCCAGTTCACTTAGCCTTTCTTCACAGGGGAGGTGCTCCAGGCCCTTCACCATCTATGTGACCCTCCGCTGGACTCTTTCTAAGAGATTCCTGTCTTTTTTGTACTGGGGAGCCCAAACTGGACACAGTATTCCAGATGAGGCCTCACCAGGGCAGAGTAGAGGGGGAGGATCACCTCCCTCGACCTGCTGGCCACACTCTTTTTAACACACCCCAGTATGCCATTGGCCTTTTTGGCTACAAGGGCACACTGCTGGCTCATGGCCAACCTGTCATCCACCAGGACACCCAGGTCCCTCCCTGCAGAGCTCCTCTCCAGCAGGTCACGTTTAGTCTGTAGGGTGAGAGAAGTTAGGTGTTAGCCTTTCATTTGTTGGAGAAATTTTGTATAAAGGAAAAAATGCTATAAGGCACTATCCTCTTATGTGTGAAAGAATGGTAGGCACTTGGCTTGTCCATAAAATTATCTGCTTTCCCAAGATCCCTTTGAGGGACTTCACATAGGATGTGGGGATTGCTGCCTTGAGATCCTCGGATAAGGGTTGTGCTCACAGGTACAGTTCTTGCAGGAGCTCCTGCATAGGAATAAGGGAGTCCTTATTCCTTGGATTATTAAATGAGAGGTTGTATTTACAGAAGTTTACTTAGAGAAGACTGCTCCTTCGGTAAAGAGCAGCATCTTTCTGTGGCTTTTACTTACTGTTTGCATTGGTATCCCAAGAATGTGTTTGCTTGGAAAAGTGTGTTGTCTCTTATCTATTTGTGCTTTATCTCTGTGCTCAACTTCAGATGGATAAAAAGATTTCTGAGCTGCTGTGTTTCCAGAGTCTCGGTCCTGTAATATTTTCTCACAGGAAATATCTGCAGTATATGCTAATGGTAAGAGCTTGGTCTTACTCCTTGTGACTGGCAGTGACTAAGACAAGTGCAGTTTTAAGCTCAGAAAAAAATCAATCGTGCTTTCTTTAATAAAGGAAATTATTTAAGTCCAGCTAATGCAATTATTTTGATTATAAATTGACTAGGAAGCTGAACATTTTCATGTGAAGAGCTGGAACTTAGCCGTACTAAACAGGTTTTCTGTAAAGCAGTGTAGCTGATGGTATCTGATTATGAAAGAGCTGGCGTACTTGCTAATAATAAATTTAAATGTATGTGTATATATGTTGGTTTTAGGTTTCTTTTTCTCATATGCTTCTTTAGATTCTCTCCAGTTCATCTTGTGAAAGTTTCTGAAAGCCAATTTTATAGGAAGAGACTGTCCTAACAGAAATCGTGATCAGTTAATGCCTTTTTACCAGAATTCTGTGTACTTTCTTAATACCGACTGTAGCCATCATAACATATTACCCAAGGATTTGGCAGATTTCTTGTTCCATGCAGGCCATTAATTCAGGATAAACAATCTGCTAGATAACAAAGAATTAAGCTTCCTACAGGGATTTCTTGATGAAATCCAGTGATCTTTGTCATTCATAATGGACTTGGATTTAACCCTTCCTCTCGCTCTTTTGTTTTGTATATTATTATGCTTTGTGAACATAGAAGAGTAGACCTGGAAGAATATTGGGTTTTATTGTGTAATTATATTGAAAATACAAGTGGAATTTCATCTGTTTACCTAATTCACTCACTAAAATGAGGGTGGGTGAGAGGAAAATGCTGCTAACTACAGCAGCTCATGGCAGCAGACTTTTTAAACCATAGTTTTCTGCATGGTTACGTCACTGCTGTTTTGTAGGTCCAGCATCTCCCATGCAGCTGTGTCCAAAACAGGATGAAATCTTAGGGCCGTTGGAGTAAGTTCCTGTTCAGTAATATTCCAAACTAAAATGTGTGGTGTGTTGAACCCAAAGTAACCATGCTAACTGATGTTCAATTGATACATGCAGTTGATTGTCTTGTCCTGACTGGGGGCTGCAACCCACGTGCTTCTCCCAATGTCTCTGTTGAAGTGTCTCAGTAGGAATTAAAGTAAGATCAGAAAGCGACTATGGGGAAAGCTATAGCTCTGAATAGGTGTTTGAATGCAGAATCTGACCAGTGAATGTTGACTCCATAATGTAGGCAATACACAATGTTGTGTTGCTGGGATTTGAAAGCCTGTAAGTGATCAGGATGCTGATTGAAGGTCTCATCCAAATTGTATCCCAGCAAGAGACCAGCCTATCCTGCACCTTTGTGCTTACAGCTGTATGTTATTGTTTTAGGCAGCTGCCTATGGATTTTTTTTTGTCTGTCTGGCAGTCCCAAAGGTGCTTGACTTGCTATGCACTCAATAGCAGCAAATGTGCTGTTTAGGGAATTTCAGCAGCAGTATCATCGCTGTGTGGAACAGTGAGATAAATACCAATTTAGCATGATGAGTTCAGGTGCTGATGATCCTAACATTGCTTTCTACAGAGAAGTTCAGCAGACTATCTCTGCAGGCTGGCAGATGGACTGGTAATTCTGTTTCACTGGTAAGGATTGGTGGCTTAACACCACCCTATAGGTTCAAGATCTGGAGAAAAACAGACTGATAGCTTCAAAGAGTATTTTGTGTTCTGAAATGCTATTGAATGTATGCTTAAATATGTAGTGTGAGTATTTAAAAGCCAAGAAGATGTGCAATATCCAGAGTATATGGAACGAGACTGGAAAAAAACAAAACAAAACTAAACCAAAACAAAACTTAAACAAAAACAATGAAACATCAGCAACAAGACAAGTTTTGAGATAAAAACTTTTAGGAATCATTTGGAGCCAGAATAACACCTCTGGCAAAGCGGGAGGGAGGGTGGGAGGCTCAGGCTTCTCTCTCTCTTTCTCAGCTCTGCTCCCTCCCTGGCCCTTTCCATTTCAGCAGGCATCAGAGCCTTCAGGGTGAGTGCATGGAGCTGCATCTGATGCCTGAAGGCAGCAGACTTTTATTCATGCTGTCTGACATCCAGAGTCAGAGCAAATGCAGGGAGATCACAGGGCGAGTGCAGGTGGTGGTGAGAGAAGTGTGGGAGATGAGGGGCATCAGATTTTGTGGGCCACCAGGTTGTGGGGACTGAATTTGCTCTTCTCTGGGCCAGGATATTTTAATCTCCCATTTTAATTAAAGACCCCATTTCCATTTGCTGTCACTACTGTATTATTTGTATACACATAAGTGTTTTTAGTGATGCGATGTATTACTTCTTCTCTCACAGAGTGGATGTTTAAAAAGTCCAAACTAAAATGCATGTTGCATTGAAACAAAGTAACCACACTAACTGATGTTAAATTGGTACATACAGTTGTTTCCTTCTGCAAATACCCGAGTATTAGGACGTTAAGACAGAAGTTAGGACTGTTGCACATAAATTAAGCATTCCATGTAACAGAAGTTTGGAGAAGTACAGAAATGAATAAAAATGCTGTATGCTGCACAAGGGCGTTGCTGAAGGCTGATTTGTGTCCTGTAACGTGTGTGAAAATCCCCTGGAGACCAGTACAAGTTATTCATGATGAGAGTTCTCTGACATTTCAAAGCGGACTGTGACAGTGAAACAAATTGCACGTCCCTGTGCTGCATTTGTAAAAGGACTTTGTGCATTTGAGAGCTGTACCCAGGAAGCTCTAAATATGTACATCTTGACAGGAGTTGGGGATGTAAGGGAATATGGACAGCATATTGTTTGGGAGCACTGGCTTTAAAATCTTATGCCTCTGTTTGGAATATAAATATAATAAATCAAATTTTGGATTGGGACAACAAGAATCTGACATAGCAATATTTCTGACCCACAGGTAGAGTTTTTCCCTAGATCTATAGGTAAGATTTCCAATGGCAAGAAAGGCAAGAGTGCGTACTAGAATAGTCAGAAATTGTTACCGATTTATTTGGTACTGATACAGAAGGAAATTAGTTGATACTGACACTGAAGGCCTTATTAAATTACTGGGAATGGTTATTTGATGGATAGAGGTGTGATTTTCCCATGTTGAAATTAATTTAAATATTGTGGAGTCAGAGATATAGTACAGAAAGTCACAGAAACTGTTTATTCGGAGTTTGTGTTTTGTCCAAGTCAAAGCTGAGCCACTGTGGTGGTGGTTCCTTGCCCACTTGCTGTGCTTGATTTTATTTTGTTGTTTTGTTTCATCTGTTTGTTCATTTTTATTCTTTAATTGTATCAGTGGAGTCAACAGAAACAGAATAATCCATCTTGATAAGACTTCCTGCCCCCTGTAGCAAGATGGACTGAAGTCCACTGAAGAGAAATATGGATTTCAGAGCTATGGCTATCAAAGACTTCCTGGTAGTAAACTAACTTCGGGATGAAGTGAGGTTGCAACTCAGACCTTTTATCCTATCAAGACACAGCTGTTTGGGGCTTCATCCAGCAGCTCCCAAATCTTATGTTCACTACTCAAGATGCAGACGATATGAAGATTATTAAATTTATCTTCAGTGGCTGGAAAAAGGATCTAAAGAACTTAACTCAGATAAACTTGTACATTATAAAGATGGTGTTACCTGTTGGGTTCCAGACTCCTGGATCACACAAGGGAGGTTCTTGCAGAACAAAGTGTGTAGTAAACAGTGACCTCAGTTAAGTATCAGCCCAGGTCTACTCCCTGGATAGCACAAGTGTCTGCTTTATCAGTGGGAATTTACTGGTCCAGAAAGTCACTAGTTAATTCTCAGGATATTACATCAAAATCTGCTTATCTGACTAAATTACTGGTCAAAACATTATGGTACTTAATGGGCAGAAGATGAATTCTGCCCCAGTTGCTGACCCATGACTCAATTTCATGTAGCAGTTGCTACACTGACTGAATTGAGCTCTACTAAGTGAACTGGAAACAGCAGTGAAAATTAAGTGTTTATAAAGATGTATTTAATTCCCAACTGCTTTGACACAGGCTTAACTAAATGCCCGTTCGTCACACGCCCAGACTCACTGGGTATCAGTCTGGAAGTTGCTCTGTTGCAGGATTTTGATGGGAACCAGTGAATGTCTTCTTTAGCAATTGAAAGGAAGCCCTCAGGACGTGGTGTTGATATTACCCACTGCAAGGTTAGTTCTGCTGGTTCCTAAGCACATGTGTTGATGATTGATAGCAGGGGAGGAACATGAAATTCAGTACTGTAGAGTATTCCTTACTGATACTCGCTCATACATCTTTATCCTGGTACCCAAACTAAAATGTCAGTAATAGACTCCTTTCTGTATCTGGAGGAAATCTGATTTTGTTTTGCATTATTTGCGTGTGTAACAAAAAGCAGTGCAAAGTTTGAGCTCTGTTCGAGAAGGTTTAATGAGATAATAGGAAATGCTGTTAAATAATTTTAATGTGGCTGTGCATAATAAAACCCTGAGTAATGACTTGTCCTCTGAAAACACATTTAAAGGATCAGGTTAAGAATAATGCTAATATGAGCTAATGTGAAAGTGTTGGCAATGATCACATTGATCAGTGGAGCTTCGAAGTGCAGTTCCCATTAGAGGGAATTAATGGATTTAATCAGCGTAACAGGAAACATTTTCGGGGAAGAAAAACATCTTTTCTCAAATAGAACTCAGTAAAATATAAGAATTTGTTTTTTGTTCCAACAGCTTTTCCCTTGTGAATTTGCAGATATTGTATTTGCCTGTAAAATCAGGTGACAAGGTTTGTGATTCCACAGATGTTGCGTAGTGCTTCATAATTATGTATATGTATAATAATGTATAATTAGAAATAAAAACAGTATTTCCGAATTCTGGTTTTACATGGGCAAAATTTGCTTTGGAAATAACAGGTAGCAAGAAAGGAATTCTAAATTCATGAGGTTGCCAGACTCCATACTTGGGTGTGAGCACATGGTTTGATTCTGATTCTGCTCCAGCTCCTGGTTGTCACTCCCTAAGCTTTTCTAGAAAGAGTGGTTTCACCTCAAAGGTCTTTTGCTGCTGAGATGATGGGCAGAGTGTCAGATAAGCTGGCAGGTCTTGAAGCTTTCACCTGCTCACCTGACGCAGCTAGGAGGAGGAAGAGCTATGTACTCATTGTCTAAGCTTATATCCTCACCAACCCTGTCAAAAACAATGCAGCAGCAGGGATCTGAATTTAGCAGCGCTGTGCAGTTACAGCACTGAAATGTTTTTTGTGGATGTTGTGGTAAAGCTTACTGTGTTGTAGTGGTTACACTGACGTCAGCAAACAAAAACAGTTGATCTATTTAAATGGCCCAGGTCCAGTGTCTGCAGCACTGGGATAAAAGATGTCACAACAAATCTCTTCATATCAAACACCTCCCTCTCACCTTTTCTGTCCCTTTTCTGTCACTTGCAGCCTCTCTTTAGCCATTCTGTCCTGTTTTAAGAAAAGCCACTCACAAAAGTGAGAACATTTTTTGTGTGCTGTTTTTGCTCTGAATCATAGAATCATAGAATTACTCAGGTTGGAAAAGACCTTGAAGATCATCAAGTCCAACCGCAGCCTAACCAGTAGCCTATCTCTTAAAAAACAACCACAAAACAATACCACAACAACAAACCTCTGCTAAATCATATCCCTGAGTACCACATCCAAGCGGCTCTTAAACACATCCAGGGATGGCGATTCAACCACCTCCTTGGGGAGCCCATTCCAGTACCTAACCACCCTTTCTGTAAAGAAGTTCTTTCTAATATCCAACCTAAAATGAGAGTGCTGTTTCCCTCCGTATGCTTCAGGGCTCTTGCTGTGGGCCCCTAAAGAAAAACTAACTCAAGAAGAATGACTGAGTCTTGTGAGATCAATCGATCTTCCTCCAAAGAGCAAATGGAGTATGTTGTATGGATGATAATGAGGTCAAATGTTGAATGGAGATTTGTTCAGAAACAGAATCCCTTTTCAAAATTCCTACAGCTTACCATTTTGCCCCCAGTTATGTAGATTCAAATGTTTTTGACTTCATGGGAATTGCTAATCCTACTGTCAGGCGGTTTTTGTTGCCCAGGCGGCACTGTAAAATGATGCAGGGACTCATAACATCAGGAATCTGGTAAGCTGTCTTCCTGCTCCCTGTAATCCTTAGGGACCAGACTCACTCTCTTTTATTGTAAATGTATCTACGTCAGTAGCAGAAGCTAGACACGAGGCTGCTGTGCATTGGATCTGTGCTTTCTCACCTGCCAGCTGTCTTTGCAGCAGAACCTCAAGTCTTGTGATCACAGGTAGAAATAGGCTTGAACAGGAATAGAGGCTTTCTCCTGGGACTTTCCAGCCTTTTGGTGGGAATTTAAGATTCAGGGGGGCATCTGAGGAAAAATAAACAAACAAACAAACAAACAAACAAATAAATATTTCTATTCACATGGGTCTTTTCTATGAAAGAGCTTATCTTCAAAACACCTTATATATTTGATTGTACATAATCCTCCTTTGAATTAAATACATCCCCTTAAACTCCCAAAATGAGTAAACTGTGTTTGAGTACATAAAGGGGATAAAATGTGTGGCGCTCTGTTGTGTGTAGGAAATCAAGAATACCAGAGAAGGCTGACATAGCATGTCTGCACTGTCTGTGATAATAACCAAAATTGTCTCAGCACTGTATGTTGTCAGTGGGATCCAGAAGTACGGCATCTCTGCACCTGGTGTGTCTCAGGGCAGGAGAACAGAGAAAAGCGATGTCAAGTGTCTGCTGTCTTTATTTCCTCCCAAATCAGTATTTTGCCATGAAGTTGAGCACCAACTGGAAAATTCATTGTTCTGTGATTATTGAGGCGTTACTGATTGTCTCTTGATTATTGCCAGTGGTTCCTGTTTAGGATAAGGCATTAACAACGTGAGGATAGAAAGCAGATTTCTCATCCACTTTAGTTAGAACAAATTCAAGTGAAAATCCTGATTCTTTCCTGTAAACTTTCAACTCATGGATGAAAGTAGTTACGTTCATGACTATATACAGGTGTGTATTTAATATGGCTGCCATAAAAGGTAACTTGACAGCTGACACTGGGGCAGAACTTGACCTGTAAAATCCTGATTCATGACTAAGCATCTAGCATGACTTACATGACTTACAGCTTCCAGCTCAAGTGTTCTAGCAATTAAAAGCATTGTTATGTTTGTTTGGAAATGATAAAAGGAGAATTTGGAAAACACTGGAAATGCGGTAAACGTGGAATCTTGTGATGACAGAACACACTTTACTACTGAATGTGGTTTTATTTTATTTTTTAGATGACAAATTGCTATAATACATCAAGCACAACTGCAGATTTGTAGTCTGTGAAGTTTTTTGCTTAGCTACAAAGACTACCAAGTATTGTAGCTGAGTTAAGTATTGCAGCCATATGGTAATTAGCTGATGTTAAAAAAAATCAGTTGACATTTGATTTCACGGACTCTCAAGTGGGAGAGCCAGGGGTGAAAGTATCTGTCCTCTGTCCTGTGCTGGATGGAGCTGACGTCTCTGTTCACGTTCTGGGAAGGCTGAGACATGGTAACAGTGTTTTAGCTTGAGCACGACTGAAAAGGGTTTGTCTGATAGGCCTGGCTGTGGAGAGATGGGTATAAAACAAAATCAAGGACTCAGTGAAGGGGAGCACAAGAAGAGTTTGCCTCCAGCTTGCTAGAGGAGGGGGAAGCCATGGGGGATTGGCTAAAAATGATTCCAGGTTTCTTCCAAATTTCTGCAGGATAATAAAGAGCCTCTGAAGAAAGGACTGAAGCTGAGCGAGGCTTGGTTTCAATTTGTAGTGTGATGAAGCTACTTCCTACTTAGCAAAATTCTATGAAAGCTGTTAATCCTGGTCCTGTTGCTTGCTGCTTGCTGTATCTGTAACCCTTCCACACTGCAGCCTCTCAGTGCTCTCCAGAGGGAAAGGATGGGGTCTGTGGTTGTTTGCCCTTGGATGCACAAGTGAGTGTTGCTGCTTAGGTGCAGAGGGCAAAAATAACGTACTCATTTTGCAGGACTGACTTCCTGCTATGCTTGTTACATGGGCTTATTTGCCATAACAAATGTGCTGCTATTTGTCATACAGTGCTGATAATTATAAATAATGATGATACTGCGTATAATGTAATAAAATACTAAAATTCTGCTAATGATTGGCATATTGTAAAGTGTGGAAGGTTTCTCAAGGGTGTTTTATATTCAGAAAGTGGGATTGTTTAATTCAGCTGTCACTACTAGATTCCAGTGATTGTGTTATACAGTATGTAAAGAAATAAGCACTACGTTAAGTGCAAGATGTCTGTTCCTACACCATGTACCAATAACAGTGCTGTAGTAATTGTCAAATAAGTGTTAGCCATCCCCTTAGATTTCCATATTTTTCCAAAAGAAAAATCTTTACAAGTTTGATTCTTTCATCCCAAAGGCAGACAGAATCTTTTCTTTTTCTTTCCCTCTATAGACTTCCTATTTGCATGACTAATATGTTCCTTGAATACTGGGAAATGAGAATATCTGCTTAACTTTGAGATCCATGTGGACTCCCATCACTGGTGTTTTATAAACTGTTTTAGGCTCTTCTTACTGTTTGGGCAAACAAATATGTTTTGTTGTTGTTTTTGCTTTGTTTTTGTTTTTTTTGCAGTGTTGTGGTAGACATTTCCTAAGGGAAAGATGTTAACTTCTCAGTGCAGGCATGCTGTAATGAAATAGCTCTTTCCTTGTGGTCCTGGCACAAATTTGTCTTGATTGATGTTTTTGCTGAAAGTAATGTGATTGTGATAACTTATGTGAGCTGGGGTAAATGTGAGTCAGCTCTAGCTCTTCTGGGGAGCATAAATATCTGCTAAACTCCTTAGTGTTCTGCTTCTTGCAGATATAACAAGCAGAAAGTGCCAATTTCTTGTGTGCACCTGAGCTGCTATGCTGCACAAACATCAGCAGTGCACAGTGGGAAGAATGTCCATGAGGAAGTTTGGTAATTGCTAAGCCTGAAGGCTGGGAGAGCCTGCAGTACAGCCAGCAAAAAATTGATCAGTGACAGGCTTGGCTAATTTTGCAGCTGGTACCCATGAAAAACAATCACATCGCCAAACTTGCCCTTGTATTTGACATGTGGGCCCCAAGGGTGCTGTAGGTTGGACACAGATCGATATTGTGAGCTTGCTTTTTCGAGCTGTGGTTCTGATCCTGTGCACTGCCATGACTGTAATATTTGGTCAGTACGAACAGCACATAATTATAATTGGATATTTTGTATAATTATAATTTGTATAATTGTAAGCAATTAACGCATGTCGATATATAGAGAGAATTTATTTGAAGACTTCAGGCAGGTTGGATTTTGTACTGGAATCCTGGATAAAATGTATGAAGCTCTTACATGCAGCCAGACAGGCAGTTCAGCCTGTAGTCTGTATTTAAAGAACAGTGTTGCTATCTACAATAATCATTAGAGCTGGCAGTCTTTTTGGAATGCAATATCATTTTCTGACTGGCTGCCATGTATTGCAGCAATCGAACAAGTTTTCCTTCAACCTTATTCCTCTTTTAGATCTTTTCAGTTCAAAGGCATTTCTGTTTCTAGGGTTATTCTAATCTCATTTTTTAGAACCTCTGTGTTTTTAGTGAAACTGTAGAGAAACTTGCTTGCAGTGTGGCCATGCAGCAGCATTTTGGCCATGTTGTGTGTTCCATTTCTGAGCCTTTAGACAGGCGGAGTCTTTGTTGGTCTGTGGCTGCTTTTCTGCCTTGAGAAAGAACAAAAACTGCCAGGAAGAAAGATATTCATCCTAAGGGTAGACTCCAGTTACATTAAATAGAATAGCAGGCGCTCGGAGATGGGACTGGAAGGCAGCCAAAAGGACACTGTGAAATTTTTCAATAGTCTGTCCCTATGTCTGTCTTCTAGTGATCGACAGAGAATGTAATTTCAACCTTCAAACTATTCACTGCATCCAAAAGGAAGTGAATGCTGCTCAGTCTCTGTTTTAAACAGTGCTGTAACCTAGATGAGAAGATACTCAAGCGTTGTTCTACTGTTGCAGTAAATCACTGCAGATAGTACTACTTAGTAGCCTAAGTAAATTGTCCATTTGACTGTCTTGTATCTGTTTTGTAAGGAAAAAATGTGTGATGACTAGTGGATATTGCATAATTTCATTGAGTGTTGTGAGTAAGAACTTCTCAGATGCCTGTTGCTGCTGTGGTGGTGGCTGGAGATGATCGGCCTGGAATTAGCTTGTGAAGTCACGTTTGGAGATGTTAGTGTAGTTATGAGACCAACTGGCCTTGCTTGTAATGTCTGTAAATGGGCTGTTACTGCTTTATGAAAATCTCTCAGATTTATGTATGTAGACTCAGATGGCCTGTGACTTACTGCAAGATTAGTCTCACCAACATCCAGCAGTTTGATGTGTTTCTCTGTACTTATATCTGTTTCTTCCTGGGGAGAGATCTCTGTGTTGTGCTGTTGTTTGTGAGGAAATAACCCACTGAACCTGGTGCAGCTACAAGAGCTTCCTCTCAGTAGAAGGGAAATCAGAGCTGGGTCTGTTATCGTGTGGTGTCAGGCACTGCTGTTCCCTCCCAGTGGGATCTGTACACTGATCTTCTACAGGAGAGAAGAGGGAACTTTAAAAACTTCATTTTAGTGACAGTGGTGATAAGACTGTATATATTATGTATGTATATGTAAGTATATATATGTATAAACTCATGTAATTCAGAAGATTCCTTAATAAAAGACTCATTTCTACTGTCAAATATTTGGGATCTTCTCTGTTGAATTGCACACATTCTAATATTTAGTGTGGTGTTTGTGCTTTCTTTCCTGATGAAGCGTATAGTCTTATTGAAAAAAAAATGATAACACCCTCTCTCTTTCTTTGTTTACATAACAGGGGGGAAATAGTTCTTTCAGTAAATGGAAAAGCAAAGAGAATGGAGGTGCCCTCTGTGGGTATGTTGTAAATGTGAATAAGCAAAGACGATGTTCAGCTTCAGAAAAGAGAGCTGTAGGATTCAGGAACTGAAAATCAGATACAATAGTAGCAAATACAGGTTCAGTTACAGCTAAATAGTGATTTCTCAAAGCTTTTGATGTCTTTTATTCCCAGGCTGTCACAATTTAAGCTGCTGTGTTTTACAGCTAGCTGTCAAACTGCAGAGAAGGTAATTCATCTGCCCAAAGCCCCATGGTCCCGTTTTAGACCATGGGCAGTTCCTGAGAAGGCCAGTAAATGTGGCACTCAGTATGATATATTTGAGGTGTTGTAGAAACATAGTCTTGTCTCCAGTCCCCAGCTACCACAGGTGGCGATATGAAGAGCAGCAGTTATCACCATGAGTAGTCCATTAGCTTCAGCAGAAGCTCCGTTGGTGCATTCAAGGGTAAAATATGTCCTTCTACTTTTTCATTAAATGTTGATCAGGCTGCACTCTGTAGTGCTAAAAATGTGGAGATTTATGATATGTTGGAAGCTGAAGCACTCTTCAGGCCAGATAGTTTAACACAGTAAAATATCATACATGATTGACAGATAGAGCCACACAATACCCACCTTTAATTTGGTGTTTGGTTAAAATGTTGGAATATTGCTCTCAAGCTCAGACTTCCCTCGCTCACTGTCCTTTTGCAGTCTGCAGTTTATCAAGACCCATGAGATGAAAATAATGATGCTTCCTGTAGTGTGAATGGTGCATCTTGCTTGCAAGGGGCCCTGGGGCAACCACCATCCCAAGGATCCTTCAGGAAGCCATGGTGTGTGGGCCTGCAGTGCAACTTCTTTTCCAATTTGGGATGAAATGCCCATATAGTTTTCTTTTATAACTCCTTTATAGCTTCTTTATAACTTCTTGTGTAACTTATTGAAGACTTTCACTTGGCCATAAATACTGCTTCTCTTAGGGTTTTGTGGTTTGGTTGTGGTTTTTTAGCATTTTTTGAAGAACAGAAATTCTATCTTTAAGCATTTTGTGGTTTTCATGCTTCTGAGGTCGGATTCAAAATGTGATGATTAAGAAGCATATCTTTTTAAAATAATTTCAGCTGTTTCTTCTCTTAATTGTTCCTCTACGCTTCTTTTGCTGTTAGCATTCTATAGGAAAGCAGAGACTGGCTGGACCTTGAAAGTATCAGTAGATAACTCTCCAAATATTTTCTATCCATGACACCATATACATTGTAGCCCAGAAGTTGCAGCCTCTTGAGTGTTGATTTTCTCTATTGATTAGCTCATATATATATAAAGCTTATTTCAGAAGAACTTTCCTAGCTAAAAGGACAAGAGGGGTGATTGTCCCCTTCTGCTCTGCCTTCATGATGCCCTGCCTGGAGTACTGCATCCTTGTCTAGGGCCCCCAGCTAAATAAAGATGTGAGGCTTTTGGAATGAGTCTAGAGGAAGGATGTGAAGACGCTCACAGGGCTGGAGAACCTGTCCTACAAAGACAGGCTGAGGGATCTGAATTTGTTCAGTCTGGAGAAGGGTAGGCTCCAGGGAGACCTCATGCAGCCTTTCAGTAGCTGAAGGAGGCCTTACAGGAATGAGGGACTCTTTTTGAGTGAGTGTAGTGAAAGGACAAGAGAAAATGGCTTTAAACAATAATAGATTAGGTTTAAATTAGATACGAGGAATAAATCCTTCACAGTGAGGGTGGTGAGGCACTGGCACAGACTGTCCAGAGAAGCTGTGGATGCCCCATCCCTGGAGGCATTCAAGGCTGGCTTGGAGAGGGCCCTGGGCAGCCCGATCTGGTGGGTGGCAGCCCTGCCCATAGCAGAGAATTGGAACTGGGTTATCTCTGAGGTTCCTTGCAACCCAAACCATTCTGTAAGTCCGTGATTCTGTTAAGGCAATTCTAAAAACACCCTTAATGTCTCTTCAGTCAATATTGTACTAGAAATACTGTAGTTGTATTAGTATCACATGATACCACTCCAGTACAAACCCCTTGGGGAAGGGAACACAAAGCAACCCAGAGCAGAAGTCCTGCCAGGTGCTTCTTGCTGTGGAGCCACAATAGAACTATTTGAAGGCAATTCTCTCAGGCTTTGTTTTTTTAATGTATTTTCTCTTTTTCAATTTTACATCTAATGTTGCTACATTTACAACACTGAAGAAGCTGGTAGAGTAATTGAAAGAAAACTTCTTTCCATTTCTTGTCTATCATGCTTGTTTTCAGCCAATAAATGCACCTGTGGATTGATACACTTAAGTATACAGGTAGCAAACCTCCAGGCAATACAACTCATTCTGAAGAAATTGCCTGTGTAATTAGCTTTACAAGCAAGCTTTGGTTTTGTTCTTGGCATTTGGACTATTGCTTTGTTACAGGCAACAATAAGTGTGCGCAGCACCTCCAAAGAATCAGAAAGCCACAACTTCAGATGCTTCTTGGGAAATCATCCTGTGAATTATTTCCTCATGCCCTATCTGATAAAAGCAGGAATTAAGGAGCTGATTAACACCTGACAGGATAAAACACTCTTAATTGTTTCTGTTTCAAGCCAGTGAAACTATTTCTGCTGACTCTTTTTTAGTGTTTGCTTTAGTACTTGTCCTTGATGCACTGGAACTGTACTTTCTTAGACTGAAACTTTAAAGTTATGCTCTCAAAACTACAGTGTTTGGTTTTTTCTTTCTTTTTTTCTGTCAATATGAGGTCAATCTTCCTGTTAGGCGTTTCCTGTTCTTAAATTTATGTCTTGTCTGTAGCCATTTTCTTATTAATGTGAAATTTACGCTATTGTACGCTTCAAAGCAAGTGGTATTTTTGTTGGAATGGAAGAAAAGTTCAGTGTGAATGAGCTGATGGGATACTGTGTCAAAAACAGTGAGCTATCTCATTAGAAGCTTATCCCTGTTTCTAGAAGCAGTCTAATTTCAATCAGTAGTATTAAGAACAGGAGATATAATTAGAATATAGGTCACTAATAAGTGAAGATTTCACTTCATATACGCACTTGTACACTTGGGGTAATATAGTGATATTGTCTGATATCAGTGATACTGTCTGTTATCAGATATGGGAATATGTGCCTGGTTGCATGCATGCTGGATCTGTATGGTCTTAGTTTCACATTAATTGCTTGATGTGGATGATCCTTAACACAATGTTCGGGTTTTGAAAACAGTGTATCTGTCTAATCTTTTGCTCTCTGTCTGATCAGATACACCAATGTATATAAATGCAGATCTGTTTACAGAATATTTTGTTGCCAGAATCTGATTTTCAGTGCCAGTTGAGATAGCTGATCTAAGTCTGTACAGGGGAAGTCAAATTATGCTGGCTCTTCATGTTCGCCATGTAGAGGATGTCACTGGGGAATCTTGACGATACACTTATTTGGATCACTGTGAGGAACAGCAGGAAAAGGATGAGGCATGGAAAACAGGGAACAGCATTTGAAAAAATAATTTAGTGTTAATGCTAAATCATGCACAGCAAAACATTTGTTTAAAAAAAGTTCAAAGGTGATGATTTTATGGCCACCAAGAATACGTACTTTTTAAAAACACAAACAGTAATTAAGCTGTGGAGATGGTGCCAGAAGCAAAAGGACCGGTGAGTTCAGAAGGGCTTTACATTCATTCAGCAGTAACGAAACACAAGTTTGTTTTATTTAAAGAACACCAGAAAAATCCTCATTGCTCAGGGAATGGACCTGCTGACTGACCTCGGTCTGGAGGAAGCTTCCCTTGGGTTCTGCTCATTAGTGCTGGCAACTTATTGGCATTGGGACCCCTGTTCTCACCCTGAAATTTTATGCTGTTTTTATTTATTTTTAATTTTTTTTATACTGTTTTAATTCTTTCTGTGTGATGGGACTAAATCTGGGCATACGACTCATGCTAGAAAAAAAATATGAATACAGTGAAATATCATTCTAAGTGCACTGTTTTCTGCCAAGGTTACTTCAGAGGTCATGGCCAAGCAAAGAGGGAAATGCAGACACCACAGCCAGAGTCCTCTGCTTCATCCATTTTGCATTTCTACAGTGAAGGGAAAGCATGCTAGATGAAGGTCTGATGAGTCACGTCAGCTGGCATTTCATCTTCCATAATAACGGACCACAGTCAGTGCATAAAATTCATATTTCTGTGGGGTGTTTATGTACAATTAAGCTCAAATTCCCTCACAAAATTATGATGTTATTATTGACTGTTTTGTGTTCTAGTTTCTTTTGGGTCCTGCAGAAGGCATTCCTTTTATTTTTCTTTTCAGCATAAAACTACTGCATCTTCTAGGAGAATTTCATTTTCCTCCCTAATTATTTTTATGCTGTTAAATAATAGTGAATTGTTTATTTCCTCATGTAAATAAAGAATGTGAGTTTGGATTTTCTGTGCTGAAATGCTGCTCTATTACTGATTGCTGCTCCTGCATCGTCTGTTTATTCTTAAAATGCTAATTGTTTTAATGTGTTGTTCTTACATGTCTAAATGAATGGGTGATACCATGAGGCTGAAAGACTGTCCAAATCTTTTTCATTTCTTTTGTAAGAAAAAAAAAGGCTGCCTTTTAAATTCACTTTCAGAGCACCATAATAGCCACTTCAGATATATATCTGATATATATATATATATATACTGTGATACTGTGATACTGTGATATATATATATCACAGTGTCACGCGAGTTGGAAGGGACCTTAGAGATCATCGAGTCCAACTCCCGGGATTCGAGCCCTCTGTGTAGCAGAGCAGCATTTCTGCCACTTACGCCACAGGGGGGATTCGAACCCTGGGCCTCTGGTGTTGCAAGCAGCAACTTATACCACTGCGCCACCGGAGGCACATATAGGTAATATCTATATATATATATTTATATATATATATTATAGCTGAAGTTAAAATACTTGTGTAGAAAATGTAGAAATCATCAAATATTCCACAGGTTGGATTCACAAGTTGGAATTCATGTGACATGGTTTAGTGGGAAATATTGGTTATAGGTGGATGGTTGGACTGGATGATTTTAGGGGTCTTTTCCAACCTTGGTGATTCTGTGATTCTGTTTCTGAGGGACGTTCCTCAGAAAGCATTGATGAGTATTCCCTTGTAAATAAAGTATAGGATAGGATGTGAAAACTGATAAGCTGAAGGGAATATGTAAAGGAAATGTGAAGAAGATGGATTGGTGAGTTGCAGAGGTGATACACAGCAAGGGATTTTGGCCAATGAGAATATAGTGATGCTTCTCAGTGATGATAGCCATAGGATACTGAATATACACACTATATATATAGCCTCATTTGACATGCATCAGTAAGTGCTCTTACATAAAGTTATCTTGAGATGACAGTGGACTTTTTGGTCATAAAATTAAACTCAGTTTTACAGTTATACGAGCTTAATGCTGAGTCTCAACTCTGAAAGCTTTTGTTTAATAGAGGAGTGGCTCTTAGTCTTCTGTGTATGGGAAGGTGCATAGAAAAAAAGAATGTTTGGAGGAGAAAAACACAGGATCCCAAAGGAAATGGCAGGGACATCTGTTTTGATAAAGTAGTGGATGATTTTTCTGCATTGAATGTCATCATGTGCAATAACTGAGAATTTTGTTGCTGTTGTTAGCAGAAACACGTTCAGTGCCTTGGTGATTTTTCTACTAATTGATGCTAGTGTTAGGAATTATCTCCTGCTTGTAGCTTGAGCTCATTCTTTCTCTTGTGTTATCACAATTTATGATAGCAGGAAGGCAAAGAATGGACTATTAAGTCTGCTCCTCTGCCACTTAAATCTGTTACCATATTCCATCATTTTAACAAGTGCTGAAATACCCATTTATGTCATCCTTGCTTTCTAAGGTTTTCCGTAAGAGCGTATAAAACAGTTCTGAAGGAATGCACAGATATTTTAGGGAATGCTTTTTCTCCTCCCTATCTCCCAAAAGTCAGCTCTGCTTCTGGAGGAGGAATGCTATGATAATGTAGCACAGTCTTTTTATATTAATTACTGCACAATATACCACAAGCTGCAAAGTCCCTGTTCTACAATAAGACTACCGGTTGTAACGGTGCCGCATGGAGATTTAATGGCATTCATGCAAAACCCATTTTGTCCCAGCTTTATCATATGGCAGATAACAGTTCAATAAATATTCTGGACCAGACTAGATGAATTGAACATTGAGTATGAAATTTAAAATAATTCCTCTGTTTGTTGCCAAAGGCGCTGGACAAATGCTGTATATTTGTATCTCCTGCATCAGCTGCATTTAGTTTTCGTTTCTCAGACAAAGGAGATAGTTGCATTGCTACATTAATTATAAGGTTACTTTAAATGTGTTTTGATTTCATTATTGCCTTTTTTGGAGATAGGTTTAAAACCAACAAACATATGTGACCGTTTATTAGTCATCGAATATGATTTATTAAAGTCATTGGAATATGGTACAAATGTAAGCGTTCCGACTTCAAAGAGAATTGCACATTTAGGCAATTCTATAATATTTTCTTAAAGCAAAGCTAAACTGATTCTACATGACAGCGGTCTTAATGAGGCCCGATAAACAGTACAGTTTGTAACCTCAGGCCAACTGCTGAGCAGAAGCCGAGAGCAGTGCTACAGCTTTAGTGAGCCCATTACTGTGAAAGATGCTGGATCCTAGAGCAGCCTGAGTCACTCACTGCACAAGAGATGAAGCTCCAGTAAATAGAAATGAATATCCAAGGTGACGGGTGACAACTTTGTGCATGATGATTTTCTGTGATTTGACAGTGCCTTGATATGGTCTTAAGGCATGGGGCTTACTAGCAGCCATTTACATTTTTAGCCGTTGAAGCTTCTGTTTCTATACAGACATTAACATTTGGGGGCTTGTGGTTCCATGTAAGTATTACAAATTTCCTTTGCTTACTTTTTGAATTTAATTCCTAGAGCTTCTCAGGATCTATAACAGCCCTTGTAAACTGCTGGATGTTCAGTAGTACTGGAATGCAAATGTTATTTCTGCCAAGTTAGGCTTATTTTCATTATGTTCTTCTGGAGGTGAGTCAAGGTAGGAGCTTGTGTGTGTATGAAACATGCAAAAATGCTTGTATGTGTATTTGTGTTCAAGAAACATTTAGATGTTGTACTGAGGGACATGATTCAGTGGGGCATATTGGTGATGGGTGGATGGTTGGACTGGGTGATCTTAGAGCTCTTTTCCGACCTCGGTGATTCTGTGATTCTGCAATTGAAACATTTTCATTCACTTGATGACAAGTCACCCTGAGCTGTGTACTGCAAACCCTGTTCTAGCCCTGTTTGTTCCTTGAAGTTGAAAAAAGAGCAGGTTACTCTACCTTGATATTCAGCTTTGCTGGTCTTTTATTTTTTTACATGATCTTAGCATGTACTGAAACAAGCCCTCCTCTAGCAATATCATCTGGCTGAAATGCTGTGGTTCCTTGGGTAGAAATCACTATCAATACTGAATCAGCAGTAGTGTACCATGCAGTTGTCTGTTGAAGTATGGGATGCGATTATCAAATCCTTCCGTTTCTTGTTTTGCCCAGATTAAAACTTAAGCATGTTGAAACTCCTAGCCTTAACCTGTTTTCCCTTTTCCAGTGTGAAAGAAATCACTCTGGAGTTCAGACCCAGTGCAACTTGAGGTCTGCTCAATGCCTATGGTCACATCCTCAGCCACCTCTTCCCTGGTCAAACTGCAGGTTGTTTCCCAGCCCTGCCCCACTGGCACATCCAAACCCCACAGCATTGGGGCTCCTCCAGAAGCAACCTGTATACCTCAAAGAGCACTGAAGGCAGAGTAACTTCTCTTAGAAGCTGCTGTGCTCTCTTAGTCTGTATGAAAATATACCTAAAGTTCCATTGGAAATGCAACATAAATGGATTTAGGATGTGAAAAGATAGGAAAGAGTTGAGCTGTGTTTCTTAAGTTTAAGGTGATCAGAGATGGTGAGCCAACTCAGGATCTACTTCTGTGTACTAAAGGCACAGACTAAATAAAACAGAAGTGGTGGTGGCATGGGATAAAGAATTGCAACAGTACAAGATAACAGGCAGAGACTTATTGATGTTGGTGGGAATAGCATGTAATTTGCTGGACCAAATACTCATATTTTCCTGAAGTAACTTAACAAAAAATCTTAAATTTGATGTGCCTTGAATTTCTAATTCCTAAATAAATGTTACCTCTCACCTTTGTGGAGTTGCCGAACCGAGTGGTTAACAGAGAAATACAGGCTTGGAATGGGTTTGCTGTTGATGTTTTTGGTCTTCAACGAAGTGAGATGGCAGAAAAAAGATGTTAAAATAAGACAGAGCTAGTGGAAAAAGATTGTGCAATCAGATGCCATTCCTCATTTAGTGCTGTTAAATTGCAGAGTGGCAACAACAAAGCATAAGTTGTCATCTGCTGACATTTAATTCAGTGGAAAACAGGAAAAATGCACTGTTAGAAAATGATCTCAGAATCCCCGGAGAGTTGCAGAGATGTATGGAGAGACAGATTAACACAATAAAAGTCAATGTGGTTTGTGTCCTGGGTGACATCACTGCTTCACGCAATGACATTGTTTGTATTTACAGTTAAGAACCATGTCCACAAATAGCGTTGGGATTGCTAGAAGCAGTGTAGTGACCACACAGCATCACTCGGACAGTGAGTGGACAAATCACAGTTAATCACTGCAGGGAGGGACATGAGTGACATTGGTACGTTGTTTCTCCTTAGGGGGTGTCAGGCACACCACAGTGCAGACTGAGATGTCTGAGCCAAGGTACAAAATGCAAACAGAGCTTCTGCTGGTGGATCAGGTGTTGGGAAATTGAAGCAGCAGCATTGATAATCTGAGGTCAAACAAATATTGCTTGTTTCACAAGTAGATTGGTTACTGCTGTTAGAAGTTGCCCTACAGATGCATTGTTATTTTTGTAGGACCATTTAATTCCCTTATACATGAGACTATGAAAATAACTGTGTTATGAGGAAGTGGTTGTGTGGAATCATGTGTGCTGGGTCTCCTTGCTAGGTCACAGTACAGACACTGGAGGAACCTGCTCAGTGTCATCCTCCTTGCCTGTGATAAACCAGCAGTTTTGTAGGCATAAAGCTACTAAAAAACAAAGAGCAAACAAACCAACAGGTAACTGATCCTAATGAGTTAAAATTATTTCTTTAGAGTAAGGTCTCTAGCTGCTAAGCCATGAGTGACATAGCAATAACGTATATCATTATTGCCATTTCTTTGAAATGCTTGTGGCCATCTTTGTCACATAAATGTGATGGTATGGCTTTGTGTAGGTTATTGCACTCTTGTATGCTGAAGAAATCAGCGCCTGCTGCCTGTTCCAGTGTTGCTGATCTGCGCTCAGGAACATGTGGTCGCTGACCCTGGGAAACAAGCAGGGTAGCTATGCAGACTCCAGAATTTTAGTTGTTCTGGACTTCTAGCAGTCAGCTTATTTACTGCATCAGAATTCACTGTTGTTCCCTTTCCCTGTGGAAGTTTTAACTATGAAAAAGTGAAAATTGTGTATAAATCCATAACTTAATATCTCAGTTGATACATAAAGGAGGTAGGCTCTGAGGCTGGTTTTCCTGAAGGTGTTCCATGGGAAGTTAGGGGTGTCTCCAGTCTGTCTTTTGTAGCTGCTGTGATAGTGAGTCAGTGGTGCAGTGAGGGTGTTGTGGCTGGAGGCAGATGAGCCATGTGTAACAGTCCTTGCCAGCCCTCCCTCACACGTTCCCTTGTAGTGGAGGAACTCTCTCTCCTTCTACTATTCTGTGGTACATGGGACAGATTGCAGGTGGGTGACAGAACTGTCCTGTCCATGGTCTTGTTGCACTGTAGGGTTGATGGTGGCCATCAATGTGTAAGCCCTCACCCAAAATAAGGATGAGGAAGCCCTGTTGTACTCTGCCTTGTCCAACCGGCATGGAGAAGAAGGCAGCTCAGTTATTCAGCTGGCAGTTCTGGGAATGAGGGATGAGCAGTGGTGGCCATTGATGTCCTACCGAGTTGTTCTCACAGCCTCAAGCTTGCTTCTGTGTGCTTCATTTATTAAAAGTTAGGTTCCAAGTTCCTAACAGCAAGTGTATGTGAGTGATACTTGTAATCAAAGCACTCGTTTTTCTCTTCAAAACAATACGCAAGCATCAGCAAATTCTTTCCACACCCTTTTAAGCTTCTCTCTTTTTCAGAGTATCAGAGAAACAGCAGCATAATCTGCTCTCTTTCCTTCTTCTCAAATCAGATCTTCTGTTTGATTGATGCTCCTTTCAGAAAGTAATTCAGATATGAAGCGGTAGTGATATTCTGGAAGAAAATATTTGTTGGCACTTCGTATTAACTCTGTTGTTCTGGCCAGCAGGACTTCATTTGGCCTGGTCAGCCATCCCGAAATACTACAGGCCAATAGCTGGGTCATAACTAAGAATATTTTGTTAAATTTTTGCTTTAGTCTTTGTTGTCATCCTGTTTATTTTGATCACGTACTCAAACAGTTGTCTGTGAGTAAAACAGCTGTTGTTCCGCTCTTGTCATGTTGATTTTTATTTTGTTTTTAAATAAAAAACCCTGGTTAATTGGGTCCTGATTTATAAGTATGATAAGTGACAGACAGGTTTCACTTCCAGGTAAACACTGAATGTCAAAGCCAATTCAGATACTTGAGATATTTTTAACATTAGACTTTCCTTTTTAACTGCAAGGGTAAGATGCTCACATGACATTGTCAAGTGCAGGAGAGCTGGACTTGCAATGCTGCACCCAGAGGTGAAAGGCCAGCACTGCTTGCATGAGCCAACGCCATCCTGGGACGAACAAGTTTGGTTTGAACTTGCTGAGAATCCTGTCTAGAGTTTTTTCCTACATTCAGACTGATGGATGAGCTGTTTTATTCATGGATAGAATATTCTTCATCAGAGATCTTCAGTTTGACCATCAAATTGTTAATTAAATTTCTAATTATTTCTAATAAGAATATAAAAAAGAAAAATGTCAAAGAAAAAACTCCTGTCATATTTTATTCAATAAGTAGACCCTCTAATTTTCATGTTTCTGCAAGAACTATAAAAATGTCACTTTAAATTAGATTGCAGCTTATTGATGGCTTGTGAGGGAAAGTGGCCATTTCATCCCTTTTGTCTTAATGCCACCATCTCCAGCTGTATCGCCACATCTTGATTAGCATTTCTACTGCATCTTACGCAGTGCCTTTATCAATGCAGAGAGTGCCTGCATTTGGAATCCCTTGTGCATGAAAATTGGTAACTGAATCAGAGCAAGATTTCATCTACAAGAAGAAGAATGTCCTTTTGCCCTCCCTCAATCAGGGAGGAGGAGATGTGGGATGGAAGTAACCCCAGTACAGACAGCCTGTGGATCTGCTGGCCCAACAGTGTCGGCAAAGCTTCACCCTAGGAGCGCTGTGAGAGCTGATGTTCCACTCTAAGCCCTGAAGTAAAGAGCACGGAACAAATGTAATGGTTTCATCCTTCCTCTTCCCATTTTTTAGATGGTAGGTGGTTCCCAGATTGGGGTCTGAAGAAATAGAAGAGAAAAGGGCATAAAATATCATCACAGTTACCATTTTACCATAAAATGTGTAGAACCAGACGGTTCTTGGAAGTAGAGTTATAGAGTGGAATAGCTCTTGTGGAAGGGACCTTGAAAGAACTGTAGAGTCCACCTTCCTGGCTGCTTCATGGCCAACACAGAGTTAAAGCACATTACTGAGGGCATTATTCAAATGTCTTTTGAGCGCTGGCAGGTATAGGGTATCACCCACCTTGCTAGGAAGCCTGGTCCAGGGCGAGACCTGTGCTACCTGCAAAGAGTTTGATTCACTTGTTTTTGAAGGGGAACTAAAGCTGTTGTTACTTTCATTTGTGGCTTTAAAATAATGTATTTAGTTATTTATTTATTTATGCCTGAGTAATTGGGGCTGTCAGGCAGCGGAATAGCAGGAACAGTACTGCTAGAGGAGAGAGCAGTTTAGTGCACAATGCATTTGCAACTTTTCAGTTTTCTGCCGCAGACCTATAATTTATTATTGGTAACGCAGAAGGAAGGGTGGGAATGCTGCCAACCTGCACCAGAGGCCAACAGTAACTCAGGCTAAAGCAGCCACTGCTGTAGGATCATAGATAGAATCATAGAATGGCCTGGGTTGAAAAGAACCCCAGAGATCATCTAGTTTCAACCCCCCTGCTACGTGCAGGGTTGCCAATCACTAGATCAGGCTTCCCAGAGCCACATCCAGCCTGACTCTGAGTGCTTCCATAGAGAAGGTGAAAGTGACATCAAAATGATGTCAACATTAGCTGAAGACAATGAGATGAACAATGTAATGCATGATATCAAGTGACATGAAAGCAGCTGAAGCACTGCTGTGCTCTGTGGTGCTGGAGTTCTGGCACAAGCTGCCCAGATGCTGTGGGGTCTCCTCCTTGGGGCCATGGGCCATGTGCCTGGAGTCACAGATACAGGACAGAAGATATCCTCAGCAACTCTGACTCAGATACCTATGCCACCTCCTATTGTAAATAAAGAAAATAATCAAAAATAATAAATACTAAACATTAAAATGTATCTACTGTCATATGTGCAGATTTGGATTTAAAAGTTAAATAAGAAGTGGTACGGGAGAAGTTGCTATAGTAGTAGCAGGAAGTATAAGTGACTTCATGAATACAATATACGTTTTATATTTTCTAATAGCATCTCTTGGTAATAGGACATAAAAGAGCATGGGGACTTAATAGTGCAGCTGAGTTTAGTGTCTTCTGGACCGCCCATTTTATACAAGCTATTGGGTATTCTGTTAAAGTGGATGCACTTTAAGACATCACTTGTTTCTATTCCGTGGATACTGAAAGGACAGATCACTGTTTTGAAATAGGATCCTCCTGGCACTCTCTCTGTTGGGTTGTTTGTTCTGCAGCAGTATCTCAAAAATACATTGAGCTGGTATGGGATGCTTCATAAAGATACATGGGAATATCGTCTGAGCAAGAAGCCCTGCCTGTGTTCTGGCTGGAAGGTGTGAAGGCACTTAATGACTGTCAGTGCACACTGCTAATTTGTACTGGTATTTTTAGTTGTACTCCCAGTAGGAATGGTACTGGGTTTTTGACAGCATCTCAGCGGCAGCTGTGACTGCTGGCTCCCTGGGGAGAGGGCACCGTGGATGTGCAACAGCCATCCCTTAGCTAAGGCTGATGCTTGCTTTACACTAATAAACCACATTTCCAATTACATAATTTTTACAGAAACAAAACAACCTCATAAAAGTGCACAACCTGTCCTTTCCTGTGAGAAATTTGTTGGATATATATATGTATATGTTCAGGGGAAGGGATTGTGGAAATAATGTAAAGCTGTTTATATAAATCTTAGCGTATGTCCCGCCAGACGTAACCTGCAAAGTCTCAGTTTGTGTTACCTTGTTAGTTCTGATTGAAGATCGTGGTGATTTTCCACATCTCCTGCTTTTATAACAGCAGGTTGGGAAATGATAGAAGTGCTTTACAGATAAAACATATAGAGGAGAAGGGAACTTGAAATATTTTTGTTTTTCTGGTTTGTTTTACTTACTATGACTACACTGTGATAAGCCATTTGCTTATATAAATATGTCACATGGAGTAATTCTGCGGATCTCTGTTGATAAAGATACAAGTAATCAGGGATAAAATATAAATTTTGACACTAGAAATCATAGTTTTGTGTAACGTTGTGTCTGTAGGATTGAAAGCAAGCTATTTTTGGTATTCAGAACCAGAGCTGCTGGTCCATGATGGGCTGTGAAATAGTCCTGTTGGGCATGCAAGGGCTCCTAATGAGCAGTTCTCAGAGTTTCTAAGGAATGACTTTACTCTTTTATGAGTATTTGTGTTGTAGGTAGCCAGAGCTGTTGTGATTAGTGCTGCTGCATACATAGCCTGCAGAGAATCTTTCCAGAATGCTGTGGAGAGAGGAGGCCCATCCTGATGTATTGGTGGTGGATTGCTAGTGACACATGCTGGGATTGTTACAGAAAGAGCATGGATTTTTTTGGTGTGGCTTTGTTTTTTTGAGCAACCAGTTTGTAGTGGGAACACTGAGGAGGTTCAGATTTAAGGGTGATTTCAGGAGTGATTATCACTGTTGTTGGAGCTTTATGTAATTACATTGTTAGGTGCATGTGCGTGTTTTAAGGAACTAAAATATTCCCTAAACTAGTGCACTGTATTCATCTAGTGCACCTGGCCAGGCTCGAGAGATGACCCCATGCCAACCTCATGAAATTTAGCAAGGCCAAGTCCAAGGTCCTGCACCTGGATTGGGGCAAAGCACGGATACAGGTAGGGCAGGGAGTGGCTTGAGAGCAGTCCTGAGAAGGATCTGGGGGGTGTGGATTGATGTATTATTCAACAGGGGCTGGCAATTTGCGCTTGCAGCCCAGAAGGCCAGCTGGATCCTGGGTTGCCCCAAGAGAAACTTGACCAACAGGTCGAGGGAGGTAATTTTGCTCCTCTACTCTGCTCTCCTGAAACCCTACCTGGAGTATTGCGTCTGCTTATGGGGCCCTCAGCACAAGAAGGACATGGAGCCGTTGGAAGAATATGGAAGAACCAGGAAGCTTTGAGTTAGGTCCCAGATAGTTCCTCAATTTCTGCACAGCTCGTTAGCTGTCCTTTAAGTAAAAATATTTTGTGGACCTCAGAGTGCATGTGTTTTGCTTTGGACTTTCCTAGCTTCCACTGTGTTCAGTCTATCTTGCTTGATGAAAACAGTTCAGGAACCATTGGGTGAAGCTTGTTGCCGTAGGAGGGTGGGAGGGCACTCTAGAAGTGAAGCGAATGTGCTGAGCAGAGTACAGGAAGCTTCTGGGATAATGCATGTGGGCTGCTGCCGAGGACCAGAAGTTCTCAAAGACCATGGGGAGTGAGAGGAGCATGGGGTGAGGGGTTCTTGCTTTAGGGTTGTGTGATACCAACATGCACAAGCAGCAAAGAAGCAATTAGCATAGCTTTTCCACAGTAGAAGTGTTCTTTATTGACTTTGGGTTTTGACTTTTTTGCTCTCTGCTGTATTGAGTAGTTTGTGTCATCACTGTGGATTCTGAGAGTCTTTGGGCTTGGTGACACCTTTCTGATTTTCCTCTCTTGTCTCCAGCATAGACAGATGTATATTGATAACGTAGAGCAGTAATTGGTTGTACCAAATGGTGGTGCTTTTGGTCTGGTGACAGCCATGTTTGGTCTGGTGCAGCACCAGTGAGGGGCCCAGTTGCTGGTGGGGAGGCAGGCAGGCCACCGGCTGGGCAGGGCTGTTGGTGGTGCCCAGTGTCACCCTTGTGGGCAGGGGCCTGGCTCAGCAGTTGCCAAAGCAGGTACCTCCAGTAAACTTTTAGGAAGTTTAAATACTTTTACTGTCAGGAAATTTCATCTTTTTAAGGTTTCGTTCATCTTGTAATCGGGTTATCTAGATTTACCCGTGATAGAGGCTGCTGCCCCTAGAAGGGGAGAAATGAACAAAAACAACGGCAGCAATCTAAGGAAAGAACTTATTTTACTAAATACGAGACACAATATGATACAATATAACTACAACTACTATATCAAACAAGGCAGAGAAAAAGAAAGAGAGAAAAAGAGTCCCGGAGAACCGGGGGCCTACTGCAATCTCTAGGCGACAGGCTGGAACGTTGCTGATAGAGCGAGACAGCAGGGATGGAGCGCTCCAAAGCGATAGACAGGGCGAAAAGAGGGACGTTCCAGCCTGGGAGCGAGATTATATGTGTGTCCTCCTCCTCTGGTGATTCATCTCTGGCCGCGTTGTCCCCTGGGATATGTAGTTTCCTCCAAGGGCTGAGTACTCGGGATGCTGCCATTCCACAGATCTGGAGCATGAACCTTCCACACTTCCACATACCCTCTGTTACACTTCCACATACCCTCTATTACACTTCCACATACCCTCTGTTACACTTCCACATACCCTCTGTTACACTTCCACATACCCTCTGTTACACTTCCACATACCCTCTGTTACACTTCCACATACCCTCTATTACACTTTCTTATACCACCAAAACAGTTCATACCGCTGTCTCGCTCCAATTAAGGAGTGAGGCAAGGTTCTTTTGATAAATTATGCTCGGCGTGAGATTAAGAAGAGAAGCATTCAAATGTTGATCCGACCAGTTTATTGGGAATAATAGACGGCTGAGGGGATGGGGAAGGGAGAGCGGCGGATACCAAAATTAGGGTGATGGGGAAGGGAAAGTGGGCGACAGGAAAGGTAGAAAAGGCAAGAATTACGGAAAGCGGGGAAAGTCACCTCCTGAACGCAGCAGCGTCCCGTTGCACGTCGTTTCGTTGGTCCAGGAGGAACAAGCGCAGGGGAGAGCCGCAGCAGAGGGTCAGGCCGCAAGCAGCAGATCGGTGCAGCGCAGAGCGGGAGGTAGAAAGGGCAGCGAGGTATCGGGAGGCAGCGAGGTCTCACGGAGCAGAGTCTCGAGCAGCGAGGTCTCACGGAGCAGAGTCTCGAGCAGCAAGCCCAGGTGAATCCGGTGTCCGCCGTAGGAAGACGTTGGAGGAATCTGAAGCCAGATGCCTAAGAGTTCTTCATGCATGCATCTTCTTCAGCATGCAGGCGTTCACGTAGTGAGGCATCTGATGTCAGACAACCTCCTTGTTCATGAAGAGAGGCATCTGATGTCAGAAAACCTCTACCCCAAAATCCATGGTTTGTCCATGCTCTATTTATCCTTCTTCTTCCCAGCCTTCGGGACATTTCTGGAAGGCTTGGCTCAGAGTCCTGTGAATACCTCGGAGATGGCCCTCTTCCTTGAGATAGGCCCACACAAAAGACCACTTAAGGGCCATTCATCTGTATCTTATCTCCCTTTCGTAGCTCCCGGACTTGTCCATCTGTCATCTGTCTGTCATCTGTCACGTCACCCTTAAACAAAGGGGGTCTGGAACCGTGGTTCAGACTTGCCTGGACTTGTCCTTCTGTGTGTCTCTGGAACCTTGGCCAGGCTTCCCTGAACTTGTCCATTTCAGCAGACTTTGAGACAGTAATGTAAAAAGCATGGCCTCTTACACCACCCCGTGACTCAAAGTTTGCTTAAAAAATGGACCACTGCTGATCCAGGATGGTGAGAGAAAGATAGTAAGCATGAGGGAAAAAGGAGAGGGCAGGGGAATTAAAATGTTTCATGCAATCATTACAAAGGATTTTTCCTGCTTGGTTACAAATGTTGCACGGATGTGCTCAACTTTCTCATCACTTGATGAGGTTACAAAATACATAGAAGATACAACATGTTGAATAAGTTGAACAAAACATGGTATCATACATGGAAGAAACAGTAGAGTTGCGACAACACACAATAGAAAAACATGGTATCATACATGGAAGAAACAGTAGAGTTGCGACAACACAAATCATAAAAGTAATCCCAGAAACATACACATCTCTTGTCAAAACTCAGACACTTTCCAACAACTGTGTTTTGGATGGAACTCCTGAACTGATGTGTTACTGAAAAGCATCAGTGCAAAGGGTTTTATGATAAATTTTACTTTTGTGACTACATCTAAAAGATATTAGATGAGTCCCATTGCTCACTTCCCAATTCGTTAATAATTTGGAAACACCATGGAGGAGTTACATGCAAATCACAATCAGTTTAACCAAAAGGGGTGAAAGAAGGGGTCAGAAGGAATTATACCACTGTGCAGGAAGTACCAGAAAGCCAGGATGATCTGAAAAAACAAAAATCTGAACCAAATTGTGAAGTTTTAACAGATCCAAGGACTGATATCAATCACAACCCACAACAAACCAAAACATAATATTATTGCTTCTAGCATGATCACATCTTCAATTTTTCTGTCACAAAACACAAATGGTTAAAATCAGCTATAAGCCATTCTGTTCAGTCAGTGTCCCACGGGAATCTTCTGAAAAATAAAACAAGACAACAACTTGCCCTTTTGGGGCTTTGTTAATACAATTAAAAAACGAGGGAACAATTCGGTGAGAATATATTTTACATTCCTTTTTTAGGGGTGTCCTTAGCCTTCCAAGGATTCTTGTTAAGGTATTTCATTAATGTTAGGGGAATTGTCCTCAGGTTAGCTGAGTCAATTGACACAGGCGGGCCAGTGTTTCCCTAGTTTATCAGCTTAACTGTATTGTGACTCACAGGGGTAGCTGGTAGGAGTGGTGAGGCCTTGGGACAGAAGGTGTTAAATGGAGAATCTTCTCCTTTTGTTGTGAGCTTTCTAACAAACATCCACCCTTCCCCCCCCCCCCCCCCCCCCAGCTCACTTGAGGAGGGTGAAGGAATTAGTTTCCCAATTTCTCAGGTATCTCTTCTGTAACTGTGGGGGGGGACACTAGGAACTGGGGTCTCAAGTTTAGTCGGCCAACTGGTCACCAGCATCTCGAGCCTATCTGTTGATAGTCCATTCATTAGATCTCGAGGAATACCCTTTTGCAGGCCCAGGGTCCACAGTCTATTACGTTTGTGAGCAATGTTTCGCCTACCTGTTCTTACTGGCAATGAAACCTTTTCCATTCTATTAAGTTTCGGGCTAGGTGGCCTAGGAGCAAGGGTGGCTGCTGCAAGCCTTACTCCCTTTGGCTCAAATTTACTGGTAGAAGCCACGGGCCCAAATTTCCTTTCATAATTAATCAACTCTTGGGCAACCTCCCCCCATGTCCATACCTTAAAACCAGACTGTAAAGAGCCTGAAGTACTAGCTCCTTCTAAAGCAGCTCGAGCTCTCTCTCCCTGGGACATGGCCTGTATTTTACCTTGTAACTGTATACCAATAGGTTTCAGCGATTCTGGAAGCCCCCTAATTAAAGGAGTCATCCTTTCAGGATCAACAGGCATCATCATGGGGGATTCGTGCCGTGGCTGCAGTTTCCTGTCATACATCATTTGCAGACAGGCAGCCTTTTGAACACTTTCAACCAATTGATCCACCGTCCCATTAATAGCAAGAGGGTCTCCCCTTTCTAAAGGGTTGAGACCACCAGCCCAATAAGCAGCCCTCTGTGTTAGGGACCAGGGAGCACGATTGTTGCCGGTAGTTAAAAATACTCCTGGCCCCCAATAACCCTCAGCCTCCTTTTCGGTAAGCATTATTTGGTCTCCACCAGTTAAGCTGACTCTCCATACATATTCTGTTTCTGATTCCCTTGGAGAGCGGCTAAAATCTTTTTTCAGTTTAGCTAATTCAGTGGCAGAAAAGGGAATTTCTTTAACATTCATTTGAGGATCCAGATCCTCTCCATTATCAAAGGTATATTCTGTTTTTATTAGAGGGCGCAGAGGGGCTATTGGGGTTTCAAACTTATTAAAATTTTCTTTCGCTTCTTTTAGTTCTTCCTGAGGATACAGTTTTTCTTGTGGTGTACCATGAAAATCAGTGTCACCCGTATCTTTATATGTTAAAATTTCCTTAAAAGCCATTTGTAACAAGGCCGAATTATGTCTCTCTCTTTCCAATTGTACTTCTAGATTTCTAATTTGGTTTTGCAAGGCTTTCACGAGTTCCTGGGTTGTTTTAACTGTTTCTTGTAACGACTGTATAGTCCGGTTTTCCGCCTCAAACTGCTGATCTCGGAACTCCACAGCTGCTTTTAAAGCAGCACCGAGCACTGCACAAATAAATGATTTGCCTTTCCCGGCTCGGGTACGAGCCCCATGTTGTAAAACACAAATACGGTCAGAAACAGCCTGCAAGTTATACCAATTTTCACGTGCCCAGTCCATCCCTGATGACGATGGCCGAGACGCGTGCTTTTCAAGGATATCAAACAACATATTTTCACCTTCCATATCAAATGTAATTTTACTCACAACAAAATCTACAGGCAACGAAATCTACACTGAGGGAGGAGGAGACTCCTTATCTCCTCAGAGAGGCAAACACTTAACAAAACCAACAACTGCTCAAAACACTCCTTTACACAAAAGACCAAACGACTCAATCAACACTTCCAAAGAAAGTGCAAACACCTCAATTGGTCCTGGCTATCCTGTCAAGCCACAACGAAAAACTTCAACCTTCAAGCAACAAAAGTTAGAAATAACTTCTAAGTTTCTCAAAAGCAATAAACTTCTTGGAGAAGCACACACCACTTCCCCAAGAGGCGCACACACAAAACTTTAAAACCAAAGGTACGTCACAAGATACTTAAAAACCACCACAATGCAAAATAGTCTTCCCGGGGAGGCACACACGTGTATAACAAAAGCAAAGAGTCAAAATTAATTCATTCGTCCCCGAGAGATATACACGTAAGAAAGAAAGTTTCAGAATGTGGAGCGGTCTTCCTGGAGAGGTGCACACGTCCAATTAAGTTATCAAAACAATCGCTCCTTGCAACTCCAGGAGAAAAAGACAGAAAAGTTTTTAGAGAAACTGGAAGGACAACACTCTCACGACGAGTATCCTGCCGACTACGCCAATAAAAATGTCTCGCTCCAATTAAGGAGTGAGGCAAGGTTCTTTTGATAAATTATGCTCGGCGTGAGATTAAGAAGAGAAGCATTCAAATGTTGATCCGACCAGTTTATTGGGAATAATAGACGGCTGAGGGGATGGGGAAGGGAGAGCGGCGGATACCAAAATTAGGGTGATGGGGAAGGGAAAGTGGGCGACAGGAAAGGTAGAAAAGGCAAGAATTACGGAAAGCGGGGAAAGTCACCTCCTGAACGCAGCAGCGTCCCGTTGCACGTCGTTTCGTTGGTCCAGGAGGAACAAGCGCAGGGGAGAGCCGCAGCAGAGGGTCAGGCCGCAAGCAGCAGATCGGTGCAGCGCAGAGCGGGAGGTAGAAAGGGCAGCGAGGTATCGGGAGGCAGCGAGGTCTCACGGAGCAGAGTCTCGAGCAGCGAGGTCTCACGGAGCAGAGTCTCGAGCAGCAAGCCCAGGTGAATCCGGTGTCCGCCGTAGGAAGACGTTGGAGGAATCTGAAGCCAGATGCCTAAGAGTTCTTCATGCATGCATCTTCTTCAGCATGCAGGCGTTCACGTAGTGAGGCATCTGATGTCAGACAACCTCCTTGTTCATGAAGAGAGGCATCTGATGTCAGAAAACCTCTACCCCAAAATCCATGGTTTGTCCATGCTCTATTTATCCTTCTTCTTCCCAGCCTTCGGGACATTTCTGGAAGGCTTGGCTCAGAGTCCTGTGAATACCTCGGAGATGGCCCTCTTCCTTGAGATAGGCCCACACAAAAGACCACTTAAGGGCCATTCATCTGTATCTTATCTCCCTTTCGTAGCTCCCGGACTTGTCCATCTGTCATCTGTCTGTCATCTGTCACGTCACCCTTAAACAAAGGGGGTCTGGAACCGTGGTTCAGACTTGCCTGGACTTGTCCTTCTGTGTGTCTCTGGAACCTTGGCCAGGCTTCCCTGAACTTGTCCATTTCAGCAGACTTTGAGACAGTAATGTAAAAAGCATGGCCTCTTACAACCGCACATGATGTCATGATGTAGAATATTGACAGCACAAAACCATGACAGTCTAGATTCTGTTTACAGCTATTGAGTCTGTGCCTTTGTTTGCCAGATTGGAAACATTTCCCTCTAAGCTTTTTCCATATGTAATCATAAAAATTCATTGACAGTTCACCTTTCATCCTTCCCTCATGAGCAGAGTAGATTCAGCTTCTTTAATTTAACATTACAAGGCTTATTTTTTAGTCACAGGATTATTTTTGTTCTGCACTTTCAGGAAGGAAGTGGATAAAGTGTATCATCAGAAATGTTGTTCTAATCTGGCAGTGATTTATTTCAACTTGTAGATAAACGAAAAGAGAAGGATTTGTTTACTCCAGTGTTGGACTGGGACCTTTATAAGACAGCACACATGGCTTTAGAGTCTTTGAGCCTTTGAACCACATTATCTTGAAGGAAAAAGAACACTAAAGTGACAAAACCTCTTTCAGGAAAACATGTTGACTGGCATTAATTAGTTTTCTTGCATCTAATTATTTGTAAGTCACTGTGATGATAATAATGAAGAAAAACCTTAGAGGCTTTGAATTTTCCTGTGTACGTCAAAGATATCTTGAAAGTAAGTACCGCCACATTTTAATGTGGAAAAAATATTTTGAAGCGGTTTTTGTATTCAAATTTGTAGATTTAAAATCTGTTTTAAAGTGTGCATGTGAGACAGGAAGGGACTTTTTACCCTATGTCTGTCTAAAGCAATTTTTTTTGTGTTTCTAGCAAAACACTTGATTAAAATACTGCCAGTCATGATTTAATGTTGTCATGGTTTTGTGGTGTTGCTGTCAATATTCTACATCATAACATCATGTGCAGTATGGTTCATTGGGAGGTTCCTGCTCCAGTTCTGTGGAATGGCAGCATCCCCAGTACTCAGCTCTCGGAGGAGAACTACATATCCCAGATGGTCTAGTGGTTAGGATTCAGCGCTCTCACCCCTGCGGCCCGGGTTCAGACTCTAGTTCTGCACATGATGTTATGATGTAGAATATTGACAGCAACACCACAAAACCATGACAAATGTGCTCATTCCTATTCTGGAATTCGTATACACAAAACCTGTGTGAGTGGGTGAGGTGGAACTGGGAGGATGAGTTGGTGACTTTGAAAGAGCTACACAGCGAAGTTGACTATAAACAAAGAATTGGATTTTCTTAATGTCCTTGATGACATTCAGTGATGCATCTTCTTGGATGTAGTTTGCACTTTGATTCTTGGTACTTGTGCTGCCCTGTTCACCAAGACTTTTCTAGGCTCTTGGAGAGGCAATGGGCACTGCAGGGTGATTTGCTCTGAAGTTTTCCACCATCTGCTCTCAGGACATGGAGAGGGCAACATCACTGACCTTCAGGGTGTTTTTGCCTGTGGCTGCTGGATGATCTGAGCTCTGCCTTCAGATGCTTCTTCTCGCTCCAGCTCCTGCAGCGAGCCTGAGGGAGCCTGAGCCAAGAGAAACATGATGCTGCATCTCTTCTGAGTATCATGAAACTAGTTAGATGATGATAGAAATGGTAACTCAAACTGATAGAAATGGTAACTCAAACTGTATATGCCCAGTGAGTAAAGATGCAAAAAGAAACAGAGCAGTACTGGTTCACATGTGCTGGCCCTGAGTGGATCTTTCCTTTGGTGTTGTACCCCAAGGTCTGTTTTCCTTCTAGAGCCTGATTACTCTGGCAAGCTGAAGATGAGAAGGAGTAGTTCACTGTAATGGCATAACAACCAGTATGGGATATAGAAAAGTGGAGGAATTTATCACTTACATGTTTAGAGCTTTCTGAGAGGTATTTTTAACCCACTATATCCTTGCTAAAGGGCTGATCACCTTGAAGATAGGCTGCCTTCTGCCCATATCTCCAGGCCGTGCTCAAGAATTCCGATTAAAATTAAGGAGCTGCATTACATAAAACCTGCATGCCCTTCCAGCTGGAGAAGAGAGTTATGGTTGTAGTGGTGATCTCTACAGCCTTTTTCAATGGGGTATGTAAAGCTGTCAAGAGGGCAATGAAGTGCATTTGGGAGTTATGTACATCTGCATTGGCCCCTTGCCCTCAGGTTTATTTTTGACTTCTTCCATTGTGCTTGGGATGCTTAGAAAGTCATTTACAAAATTAATCCTTGAAATGGAGAAAAACTGCTCATCACATTTGCAGAAATGGGATAGGGAATAAAAGCCTCACTCAAGCGAGTATTGCAGATGTCATATTGTGCTAAGAAAAATTGGCAAAGTAATAGGAATGGTTATAGTCTAATTTAAAAACCACATAAAAATTAATGGCCAGTGGACATTTGAAACCTATGAGTGTTATGAATGCAAGATAAACCTTGAATTGTCTATGGACATTTCTAGAAATATCATAATATTTTATGAACTTTTAAATGAAATTTTGTTCTTTTAAGCGAGAGGTCAAACCACTGGCAGTCACGTTTGAATATTAGTTTGGTAGCTTTTCCAACTGAAATGGAGGAAAAATGAAAAAACGGTCTGAACTTAAAGGAAGTTTTGTTGAAAAGTTTAGAAACTGCAAACAATGTAGATTTGCTGTGGTCAGCATAGGGAACTGTTCTGCAGTGCTGTTCTGTTCACATTGGCAGTTGAATAAGACCTAAGTAAACAGTGGCAAAAGTTAAAGCTGGATGCGTTTCTCAGTAACTTGCATCTTTATGTCTTTAAATTTTATTTCATTTTTTTTGAAATGGGATTTTATTTAGGTGCTGTTCAGAATCTGAACAGCGACTGTCCTTGCATGAAACTTCCACCCAAAAACAGAATCTCACTATCATTATGATATATTATTTCTTTGCAAATCTACTACTTGAAAGAGTTCAATATTTGCTATACAATAATATTACAGAAGAGAAAGAATAAGTTTGCATTTTTTTTATTTTTTTTTATTTTTTTTTTTATTTTTTTTTCACATCTGAGCAAATACCAGCTTTAGAGCACATAGCACTGTGGGAAAGAATAGTTTACTTTGGGATTTTTCTGTGGACTTTTGTGAGAAGTGTGATAAGCAGCAAAGACTGCCTGTCTCAGTCATCTAGCTCCTCTCTTCTGGAGTGAAAATTGCACTTGACAGATCAGATGTTTCTGAATCTGACATGAAAATACTTAGAAATGGTAGTCTTTGGCCACTTTTATCTTCAGAGGGCTGTTAATGTGTGTAACTAAAATCACTGTAGCAATTTATTGATTCTCTCTCCTGTGGGCCTGGGGTGGCTGCTGCTGTTCTGCAGCACTGAGCATTGTGTGAACATTTGCTTGCCCCTTGTGTCCTCGGCTCCTCTCTGCTTCCCATATTCCTTTTGTAAATATCAATTTGTTGTCTCACCTGAATTTAAAGACTGTGTTTGTTTGTTTGTTTTAGGACTAATTTTCTGTAATTGTTTATGCTGTCACCTGTTCCTGAAAGATTTTATCAAAAAGCCATGAACTCCTTCTGGGGTTATAAACCAAGACATTCCTTGATAGTGAAGACTAAGAAAAGAAAGAAACGATCATTTATGAAAATTTTCCAACTTCTGTAGATGTTGTACAGCGATTCCTGCCTACTAGGTGAGTGTCTGCTCCTCTTGTGAGAGCTGCTCCTGCTGCAGCTTGATGGAGCAGGTGCACGTGACAGTCCCCCTGCATCAGTGATTCAAAAGGAATCAGTGAGTACCTGGGGCAAGATCATCTTATAAATGAGAAGGAACCTGGAAAATATCTGAAAGCTTCCACTGCTGTGGTATCCTCCTCACTAACACTCTGCAAAGAGGTGGCATTGGTCTCTTCTTTCATCTTGCAGCAGGCAATGTACTTCTACCCCACACATCTCCCTTTTACTCACAGAAGCCAAATGGTTGATGGCTGCAGTAGCTGAGCTTTGTTTTAGGCATTTCATGGAATCATAGAATCATTTGAGTCGGAAAGGACTCCTGAAGGTATCACACAGTATCACAGTATCACAGTACCGTGCAAGTTGGAAGGGACCTTAGAGATCATCGAGTCCAACTCCCGGGATCCAAGCCCTCTGTGTAGCAGAGCAGCATTTCTGCCACTTACGCCACAGGGGGGATTCGAACCCCGGGCCTCTGGTGTTGCAAGCAGCAACTTATACCACTGCGCCACCGGAGGCACACAAGGTCATCTAGTCCAACTTCCCTGCAGTATGTAGGGGGTCCTACAGCTAGATCAGGTTGCTCAGAGCCCTGCCCAGCCTAACCTTGACTGTTCCCAGGGGTGAGGAACCTATCACCTCTCTGGGCAACCTATTCCAGTGCTCCGTGACCGTTATCATAAAGATAGTGAAGACCGAGTGAAGAAATAAATACCACTTGACAGCTCAGGAACTAGCAGAATATGCTTTTAAAGAGCAAAAGGCATTACTCAGTGTATGAGTGATGGCAGCCTGGATGATCCTGACGTAGCGTGCCTGACTTTCACAAGCAAACTGTTGGCCTGGCTGTCATGCGTTCTTCCGTCCATGGTGCTGGGGTGTAGTAAGTGAATCAGAAGCACCTGTATCTTCTGCCTTCAGAGAGCTTAAATAGTTGTTGGGGAAAACAAAGAAGGGCCTTTTTAGGAAAGAAGGGAATTATGGGCAAACTGGTTCCCACTCCATTCTGCATGTGAATGGTGTGACATGGCAGCAACAATAGCATGAATGGGAAATAGCTTATTTTTAGCTATGTGACAGCAGTTTCACACTTGTTCATTATTCTGAGCGTAAGCTCAGTAACTGCAAGTTTCTGTATGTGCGTGGGCAGTAGGAGTGCACCCAGAAAGAAAATGTACATTAGCAACAGAGCCAGAGAGATTTTTTAGCAAGAACAGGCTCACCTCTGGAAACTTATTTCAATGTAACGATTACTTATTTATTTGAGTCTTTTCATTACGAGCCCTGGTAGGGTCATCCTCATTTGGGATGACGACAGTAGTTACCTTAGTAACTCTCTCCAATTTAAATTGCTGCTGTGAACAATTTTCTGTCGTGCTGAACATTAAATCTTCTTCTGCATCATCTGCCCTAGAAATTCAGTGAGAAATAGCTATTTCATGTTTTTTTCATTTGTGTTGCTTCTCAAACCTGTGACTACAGGGGAGGAATTTGGAAAGCACAAATTAGAGGTCCTATGATTCCTGACAAAGCTATTAGTAAAATATCACTGCGCTAGGAATAGATATTTATGAAGCTGCTGCTGCTGTGGCTACTTTGTATCAGAAGTTTCATTTTTCCCTAGAGTGTAATTTAAGAAAAGAGTAACTGCAGACTTGAAATGAGTGGTATGACATAAAACTTTTCAAAGGGTTTTTGCAACTAGACCTCTTACATGTTTGGACTAGGTCTGTTTCTGCTGTGTGCAACATAAGGTGTCTGAACAATACTTTGCTCCCTAAGTCAGTTGCTGACACCTTTGCTGCTGGGCTTGGTCTGTCTTCCTCCTTTGTTTCCTTCTTGTCACTGATTCTTTCTGCTGGCCAAGAACAGTTTGTCCAGCTGTCACATGTGAAATCTCAGAGTTGGAATGAGCCTAATGCCCTTTTATCCTTTTGTAAGTTAGCTGTTGTTGTACACTGGATCATGCAGCAGGCTGTGACAGAAGGGTATAACCAGCAAGAACATTGTATTTTTTTCCATTAGGAGACCCATAGAACTCTAAATGCTTGTAGGAAATGCATGGTCTGTACAGCACCACAACCTGTCCTGTTCTCCAGGAACGTATCAGTTAGGCAGTGCAATAAATTACATTTGAAATGTGGAGTTTTGTGGGAGGAGATGCTACATTGCATCAATAAAATGCATCAATTTTTAGTGTCAGAAATGAGAGAGGATGGCAGAAGCAGAGGTTAGTTTCACATACCTCAAATCTGACAGGTTTATGTAGTACAGACATGGATATAGATCTCAAGGTGGAGCAGAGTCCATGTCCGCTGCTTGATGGTGAAATGTGAAAATACAGCCTGCATTTCTATACCATTGCTCTTATCTGTTGTCTGGGACACACAGAAACTGTCAGAACACCTACTGCCTTTTAACTAACAGTCTCTGAAGGAATATCTTCGCATGTTTGTTTCTAAATTAATATGGCTTAGAACAAGACTGAGAGTCTGCTATGGTGCATACAATCGAAAAGGTACTTACGTCAATGTCTGTATGCTCCCAGCTGCAGAAATGCCAGGCTGACACAGAGCTAGGATATACAAGCTGAGCTTTCTGAACAGTGGCAATTTCATTTTGCAATGTGTTTCTGCTTTGTGCTGGAGCAGATCCAAAACTTTCATATCAACATCACAAGATGAAATTGTGTGAAAGTATCTGTTTTCAGATTTGAAAGATTAACTTTTTTATTGAGCATCTTTGCAATTGATAAAAATGAACTGTGAACTCCAGAAACCTTTTCATTGAAATCAATACATCCCTGGGGAACACATCAGCCTCGATGGAACAGCTTAATTCTGTGGGGAGAAAAAAAGAAAAAAAGAAAAAGAAAAAGAAAAAACAAACCAGAATGAAACCAAATATTTTGTCAAGTTTTGATAACATCTGGTCTCTTTTCAGACCTGACTGACAACTACTTTTGGGAAGTCTCAGAGTTAAGTGAATTAATTCAAGTTGTTTGGTTCCTTTTTTTCTGTATAGTGTTAGTCTGTCATGAAGATATGTTTTGAAATATACAGAGTCCTCCAGCCTCCTGACACAAGTATGCATCCAGCACTGCCTGCTAGGTGGTAGAAAAAAATGACACGTTTGGAACAAAATGTCTTGCTGAAAATGAACATGAATAAAAACGTCAGTCAGGTTTAGAAGTGATAGCTGGAAAAGCTAAAGGTCCCCCTCTGTGCCCTTTTCATTTGTCTTTTTCTCATTTGGCAATGGATGCCAGCAAAGTCTTTTTCCTCATGTCCCTCAGATTGGGTACTTGTATATAGAAGAACAAATGTGACAAAAGTGTGCTTAGTCCAAATGTATACTGGAAAGTGGTGTGCAATCCCTTGGTGCTAGTGGTGTTCAGCTTCTGGCTCACTGCTGTGCCTGCATGGTTCACGTGAAGGCACGCAAACAGGCTTTCAAATACAGCAAAACTAATCATCCTTCTCAGTGCGGAATATTTCCCTCATACATGTTTATGAGATTTGTGTCAGATTTTGAGTGTCCTCATAATTCGGGAAATAGGTTTATGAGAGTGCCTATGCCAACTTGGATCTGCTGTAAACAAAAGCTGCATTTTGTATTAAAGATGTTTTTATAACTTTCAAGATGAGTAGGAATAATATGCTACCTGACATCAGATTTCTGGTACTTGATTAAACAAAAAGCCAATGAGACTACTCCCATCCCAAATTCCTGCTAGGTTCCACACGTCTGGCAGCTGTCATCTGCCTCTGCTTTTGAGCTCACACAAGACTGCATTTAACTCTTCAGCAAGTGTGGGCAGCAGCAAGAATCAGGTGAAGTAGTTCATGAGACTGAGAAACTGTGCTTCAGAATGGCTCCCAGAAGTAACTAGAAGGAAGCTTGAAGTGAGGGAGGCCTGTGGGGTGGCACGTGGCACATCTTGCGCACGTTGTCCCTTCCCTCCCAACCAACGGAACGCTGCATCCACCTTGCTTATCACCATTTTAAAACTACACCACTTATTTATGATTGTTTTTACAAGTAGAGCAGCGGACTGGACTCTCCCAAAATTGCCTTAAGACTTTCACCTGTAGTATTAAGGGCAATGCTGCAGGAGGGATCTTGCAGAAGTGGATTCTGAGAAGCAGAAGCAAAGACTTTGGCATATGTGAAGTTTCCTTAGCTCCCCAGCTGCGAGTGCAGGAATCCGTGAGAGGCTCTGAAACAGATGAAGCATCTGCAGCACGTCTTCTCGTTCGGTCTGTTCGAACAGAGCTGCTCTCACGCACAGTTTCCAGCCTTGGATCTTCACGTGGCCAGAATAGTCAAGGGCTGTCAGCAGGGGGCGGCCCCGCTCCGCCTCAGCGCGGCCTGACGCTCCCGTTCGTGCGCCCGCGGTCCTTTCACGCTTTTCTGCCTGCTTTGGAACGGGGCCGTGCGGTGGGGGACATTCTTCTGTCCAATCTGGGTCGGCTGTCCCGGTCCTTATGGCCCCTCAGGCCCCCGGTGGCAGGGCGGTGTCAGAGACTGAAAGGTTCTTAACTTAGTGTGAGTGCTGCTCAGCAGCCACTGAAGTACCGGTGGTGTATGACCCACCGTATTCCCATCCTAAATCCCAACTGTGGCACCATAGCAGCTGCTATAGAGAAAGGTTACTCTATCCCATCCAAAACCAGTACAATCACAAAAGAGTATTCAATTACCCTAAGCCTATCAATAGGAAGTTCACTACACAGATTACTATTTAGTGCCTATATATGTAATTGTGTAATAAATAAATAAATAAATAGCACATTCTTCTTCCTTAAAGTTACGATATATTTGTGTACTGGTGCTGTTCATATAGAAGGCAAATAACATTCAAGTTGAAGGTGATTAACAAAGTCTTGACTTCTTTATGTGAGAGGGTCTTGCAGTGGTAGTAGTCTTTGAGAGCTTAATGAAGGAAGGTACAGTTGCATTGCCTGACTTGTGAGTGCCTTACACTCACAAGTAAACCTCAGAAAGTGAGTAGGGTTTATATTTCAGGCATCCAGATATGTGGAATCACAGAGTACTCTCAGTTGGAAAGGACCCAAGGATCATCAAATCCATCCCACGTGGCAGAATGTCACAGCCCTGTGTTCTCTGACAGGCTACTGGTGTCAATAACAATACCAGATTTACTTGTTCCTCTTGACCTGAAGTAAAAAGTAGAACTTTTGTAAAGTACTTCATTTTGTAAAGTAAAGTAAAAATACTTCTCCCGAGGTACCATTCTTTTTTTTCCATTCCTCTTAACTCCCACTTTATATCATAGACATCCTATGGCGATTTCATTGTTTTCCACAAAACACAGCTTTTTACATGAAGAAAACCTTTAAAGACACTTCAGAAAAGTCTCTGGGTGCTCTAGTTCCAAAGTGTATGTTCCATTCCTGTCTGTATAATTCCTAATTGTTTTACATTGTTTTTTACAGATCTCTGTGAAGTTCTCTGTACGCATCTGAAGCCTTTAAATAATCCAGATTCACATGGCATTACAATCCTTACAACTTTCCTTACAACTCCTTAGGATTAGAAAAAAAACCTGCTTGTAATGTGTCAGAAGCCAACCACAAACACTGCTCTGCTGCAGGTGCTGTTAAGAAGACCCAATTTAGGTCTTTTCCAATCTGGGTAATTCTATGATTCTATGATTCTACTATGATTCTATATCTGCCATCACTTTTTGTATCAAGTCTCAGCATTAAGGCTTTAATAGTTTGTTGTTGTTGTTGTTGTTGTTGTTTTTACACAGAAAGCACTCAAAAACTTTAATTTTTCAAAAATAAAATAAGCAAAACTACTGTGTTGTGCGTGGCTCTTGTGCTTATTTTTATGGACCACTTAGAGCCAGCATTGAAACATTTACATGAGTCTGTCTCACTGGCTGCTGTGTTTTGTGATCCATTGCTTAAGCTTCCTCAAATACAGATAAATACATCACTAAGTCCTGGCATCATGTCCAGTGCAAAAAATATGGGGTAATTTAAGTCAGGTCAGTTCATCAGAATTGATCTTGATGTCAAACAATGATAACACAGTCACTCTGGACAAGCAATAATCCCATGCATATGTTAGGCAGGGTAATGCACTAGCTTTAATATAACATATTCTAATGTGTCTTATTCTTCAGCTTTATAACGTGAAAAATTCTGAGTAACTTCTCAGTTACCAGCAGTGTTGCTTTGTTTCCAGTGGACTCAATGTTCAAAAATATTTTCCCATGTACCCCTTGTAGAAAGCTAGATAATGATTTTGTGACTGTGAAGAATAGAATAAATGCCTGCTCTGGTTGTTTAACTTAGCATTTAGAAAAAAAAAATGCTGATTAGAAATGTGTGTGTAACATCAAAGTTAGGATTTACTTCCCCAGAATCCTATTACATTCTAGTAGAGCATCCGTTGTCTCCCATGGTGTTTTTTATTTCTACATGTGATCCATATACAAGCAGTGGAGGCATTAGGAAGGCAGGCGTATATACACATGATCTCTCAGATGCACAGAGCCTAGCAGCTGTTAGCTCCAGATTGTTAATTTTAGTTAAGGTATTCTTTTCATTCTTGTTTTCCTGCCTATTTCCTTCTGCTTTCCTTCCCTCTCCCAGGAAGCTAACTTTTAACTTCATGTCTCTTTCCAGAGAAGGAAAATCTAAGGAATATATTGTGTACAATATATATTGTGTACAATATATACCTGGTACAGCCTGCTGTTGTGTTAGAAGAGCTGTGTGCTTTGCTGGTGCTGCTGATTTCTTTTATGGCATATAGTGTATGAACAGCAGTGAATGCAGTGTGATGATGGCTGGACATATTTTGAGGGACTTGGCGTGATTTATACAGAGATGTTAAGGATTCTTTGTGGCAGCAGCTGGGAGGACCCTCTTTTCTGTGTTCTGAGGAGATCCTGGAGGCTGCTACAGAGCTTAGTCATTGTGCAATTGAAGAATGAAGCCTCAGTGGCACTTGGGAAGGCACAGCAATAGGCTGATAAAAATGCAAAACTGAAAGATTTTGTGCTTGTAAAATCTTCCTGGCATATGATGGAATATGTTTCATACAACCTCTAGTGCCTACAAAGCCCTGATAGCTTCTGTGCTCTCCCCAGAACTCTTCCCCCGTAGGAATGAATGGACTGCTCTTCCAATGTTCTGCTGTCTCACTGCATTTCTCAGTTACTTCTCAGTTACTCTGAGTTTCTTTGGTTATGTTGTTTACATAGAAGTACCTGCTTTAGAAGGATGAGCATGAAAGTACAGTTAAGATCTTTGCTTCTTGTTCATTTTTGCCTGCCCAAAAGATCAAAACCACCACAAGATCAAAAAGAGAATGAATCTGAAGTTCCTGAGCTCCGTAATGTTAGCAGTATTAAGTTCTCTGTGTGAGTTCAGTTTTATGTTGAGACTAAAAATTCAGAAAAATATTTGTAGAAAAAAAAAAAACAGTTGCTAAAGTTTTCATTCAAGTTTCACTTCTGTAGATTGCAGTTATGCTGTTAAAATGAGAGTTTTGACCTCCTTATATCTTACTTATTCCAGATCTTTTACCTGGGGACTTAGTGGTTCCCTTACTGGGTTCATCCAATCGTATTTCACCTTATGGACACTCTGTTAGCAGAGCTGCCTTAGGCACTGGCAGTATCTTGCTCATTCTTGTTGGATGTTTATCTTTTCCATTTTCCTTTTAGTATCTTAGACTGGGATATTTGAATTAAGTAATATCAAGCCTATAAGTGGAGAACTTCGATGAAAAACATAAGAACTTGGTCTAAATGGTGTAGTATTCTTTTGTTTAGTAGCTAAATTCTTAGGCTCCTTCCCCTGAAGACAGATGATTAAGGAGGAAAAGAGGGCCTTTATTTTGCGTGCAAGATTTTTACATGCTTTTCTCTTAAACATGTAGATGTTCTTTCAAAGGCTGATTCTGTCACTATATCTCATTGCATCTCATTTCAAGATTTGTTCTTCAAATGGCCAGGGGTGTAGACTGACCCCAGAGAAGCCTGGATGAAGCACTATCCATGCCACAAAATGGAGCGTATTCTAGCAGTCAAGCTCTTTTTTCATGTCATATGGGCACATGGGGATGTGTGTCTTTCCTACATGCCAACAGAACTATTTAATTCACAGTTGTCTGAAAGTAATCACTTTGTTTGAAATTAAGTTTGTTAACTCTCATCTGGACCATATATTCCTTTTGGGTAGAGTAGTAAGAAGACCTGGAAGAGAACCTGTAGGGTTTGTTGGGCCCCACATTACAGTTTTTAACCATTACTGGAAAATTTGATGCTGTATATGCTGACTGCTTCTGGACTAAGTGGTTACTGTGTGTTGCTTCTGAGTTCATTGCCCCTGTTGAAGAGCTGAGTCCTACCAACTGTCCCTTCTCACCTACTTGGCCTCGTGTCCTTCTCAAATAAATAACCATGGTTTGGGTGAAAGATTGCTGTGTGGCTTGGCCTCCAACCAGAAGGCATGGTGAAGACTTGAAATCCTCCTTGACCCACTTGCTTAGATAAAGTAACAGGCTTTGCATTAACAAAACAAATCGTGTGGGTGTTTCGTAGTGGTTGTGGAAGGAAAGGGTGATGCTGGAAGAGCTTCTTAAAGTGCAGAAGCTTTCTGAAGATTTTGCTTGGTTTTTAGTGTGTTGGTGGCATGTCATATGTTTTTTGGTGGTTTTTATTTTATTTTCCTTTGCTATACCCAGAAACACTGGGAAACAGTAAGTAAAATGGTGGTCTCTTGTTCTCCTCGTAGTTGGAAAATGAGCAGTCTGGATGTCCATTTGCTAATCAGCTGAAGGGAAAGCTCTATATTGTATCCTGGAAAGGGCAAATCATTTTTTCTGTGGTGACAGAAATGGCTCTTTCAAGCAGAAAATGTAAGCCTTTGGGCACTCGTACATTGTGTAAGTTCAGCTGTAGTGGTTTGTCACCAGCAGACAGATTCACCCTGTGGTTCTGCTTAAACGCTGTAGAAGGCTCCAGAATGTGTTATTGTTACTAATGCCACAACTCTGTGTCTTAATAATATTTACCATATCACTCAAATATAACATCTTTATTTCAAATGATGCTTTCCAAGGATAGCTTCACATTCAAAGTACTGAATTAATTTGTACTGCTGTAATTTATCATGCTTTCTTTAAAGGGGTATTCTGATGCTTTGCTTCCCGAGATAGGCAACGTAGAAATTTTAAAGTAAGTGAAGTGAAATTACTTGGACTTGTTTTCCTGATTATTTCGGATACACCTGCAGCTCAGTAAAGATAAAAACCTGACAAGTTACTGCAGTGCCAGTTTCAGCTGTCTGTGCTTGTGGGGAAAATTTCTCAGCACTTCATGTTTGCTTCAACAAATGCTTACCAGTGGAGATGGATGATGATGAATGTTGCACAATTTTGACATTGGTTGGAGTTTTGTTTGTTTATTTCTTGTTTACCAGAGAAGGGAAGCAAAGATGCTCAGAGATGTGGCACAGCGTCCTCACAAGGAGTGGGTAAGGAGGGGCCCAGAAATTTGAGAGAGAGACAACTGAATGGGTAAAATACAGTAGTGCACAAAACCCTGAATGGCACGGAAAATGGAAACTGACAATAGTTCTCATGACATAATGTCTGTAGAGCATCCATTAAATTTAGCTGTTTAACTTTGAACTTCACCCATGCTGAATTAAACTGTGGAATTGTCACAAGTTCCCATAAGACCAGAAGCTCAACTAGCTTGAAAAAGGGATTAAAAACAGTAGACCAGATATTATCCTTTTGATCTATTCAGCAAGTCCCTGAACTACCAGTTTTCAGAAAGGTAAATGCAGGGGGATAATATGTTTGCCCTTTTTCTTACGCTCTTTCTTAAGATGCAGTTTTCGGTTACCCCTGGGGCTTCAGAGTTGTTCTGGCCAATGTGGCAGCTCTGGTACTGTTACAGTTAGGCTGGATACGTACTCTGCAGGGAAAACAATATTGAGAGAAGAAAAAAAAAGAAAAGGAGGGGAAAGGGAAGGGAAAGGAAGGGAAGAGAAGGGAAAGGAAAGGAAGGGAAGGGGAGGGGAGGGGAGGGGAGGAGAGGGGAGGGGAGGGGAGGGGAGGGGAGGGGAGGGGAGGAAAGGGAAGGGAAGGGAAGGGAAGGGAAGGGAAGGGAAGGGAAGGGAAGGGAAGGGAAGGGAAGGGAAGGGAAGGGAAGGGAAGGGAAGGGAAGGGAAGGGAAGGGAAGGGAAGGAAAGGAAAGGAAAGGAAAGGAAAGGAAAGGAAAGGAAAGGAAAGGAAAGGAAAGGAAAGGAAAGGAAAGGAAAGGAAAGGAAAGGGAAAGGAAAAAAGTAGAAAAAGAAAACGTACGTGTTTGTGTATTGTATACAGACACATCTGCTTAGCTAGGCTGTGTCTGCCTGCACTTTTCTAAGGCTCTGCATGAAATTAGAAAGGTCTGTGTAATACTGATAAAACTGTGCACTGTTTGTGATGAGAAGGCCAGGACTGCTGCTGATATTCTTTCACACCCTGATTTACAGAGGCTTCCTGGAGAGGAAGATTGGCATTTTTGTAGCCATTATAAATACTGTTGGGGTTTTGACTGCTCAGTTGCAAATGCTTGATCAAAAATATGAATGTAATAGCAAATAGCTATTTACATACTGTTGTATTTATAGAGTAGCAAACTGATAATTAATGTTCAGTATCAATGTCTGGAGATGCCAATCTGATGAAGGAGCCACTATGTTTAAGCCTTCTGGAAGCGGACAGTAAATCAGACACGTGCTCCTCTGTCACAGCAATGTGTTGTGATGTGTGGCGGTTGGTGTAATTCCTGACAGCAAGGTGTATAACTGGGCTGATATGAAACCAGCGTATAAAGTAGGGATTTGGGGATTCAGGAAGCCGTGAGCATATATGGAGTATCCAAAAGGTTTCGTGTGTAGTAGCTTCACGTTTAGTTTGAAATGAAGTCAGGCACAGAACTTTTAAAATGATTCAGAGTTAGTAGCAGTAAATCAGGTGCAATATGCTCTTGTAAATGTTTGGAATTAACAGTGCTTTGCATCCCCAAAATGCAGCAGCCGCGGGAGCTGAAGTCATTGCTCTTTCTGTAGCTACTAATGCCAGTTAGCCTCTGGTCTAGTGTGGAGAAAACTGCTGGTACTGAAAACTGTATGGAAACATCTCGTGCTTCTGAATGACTGCAGGTATTGCTGTGCTGTTGTTGTTTGTTTTTTAAGTTCAAACTTTTTCAGAATTACAACAACAACAGCAACAACAAAACTGTGAGCGAAGAAATATTTTGAAAATGGTTTTATTTCTAAAATTGACCTGTCCGAGACTTACTTCCATTGCACAGCTGAAGAGAAGGGCCAAAAGAAAAGCATGACTCTGAGACTTTTGTGTACTGTTTTACTGTGGGATGGGCTATTTGAATCAGCTGCGGTCGAGGGAGCTGAATGCCAGCAGGTTTTGGAACAGACTCCATCTGGAGATGAAGGCTCAGAAATACTTAGGGTTTTAGTTTGTTTGTTTTTCTCTTTACTGCTTGTAGGACAGTATGTGCATTATAATTTATATAATGACCTGTTTGTAAGCACTGCTGTGCTGTGCAGAGTGCTGGCACAGGTTGCCCACAGGCTGTGGGGTCTCCTGCTTGGGGATGTTCAGAAGTTGCCTGGCCACGGGCCTGGGCTCCCTGCTCTGGGTGTCGCTGGTGGAGCAGGGGTGGGCCAGAGGGGCATAAGGGCCTCTGCCAGCCTCAGCTGTCCTGGGGTTCTGTGGTATCAGTGTAACATGTGAAGGACACAGTTTCCTGCGTAGTGAACAGTTACTTTTTGTTTTCATCCCAACACTTTTATAGATCTCTTAAATGAGGTGTTAAAAGTCACAGAAAATGTTAGTAAGCCCTGTTTTGTGATTGGGAAATATATTATGCAGTTCCAACCAGTAACTGAGCAAAGGGTGAAACGGAGCAGGTAAAGCAGTAGGAGCTGAACACCTATTTATTTGGTCTGAATTCAGCCATTTGAACAAGGTTGATTTTATCAAATGCATGACTGTGTGAAATCAGCACAGAGCATTAAAGAGAAGGGATCCTGCAGCTTGGAGACAGGGATAAATTCCCAGATATATTAGGAGAGCTCAATATCTTTTGTCACTTAAAAATTTTAATGAGAAATTAATGATTCCATATACCACACAGCTCCCCAGAGCTCAGGAGGTGGCACATTTTCTGAAGCCAGATTTTCTGATGGTGGCCAGAACGTACTGCAGCACTGCTGCTTGCTTTCGCTGCCGCACAGAGCTTTTTATAGGCAGCCATAGACTTGTGATTTTGAGTAACATGTTGGTGTGAGACAGTCTGCTGACTGCAGACAGAGAAGCTGATCTGAGTGTCTGTGCTTTGCATAGATTGAAGAAGTGTCTCAGCATACAACATATAAACTATGGGCTTTCAGTTCTGTGCAGGAGAGGCTGTGTTTAACTCCTTTTCTACAGGAACAATGAGGAAGAGTTGACTGTGCCTGCAAGGACAGGGCAAAGGAAGCATCTGCTGATGAGTGAGATGCAAAGGCTGGGCTAAAGCAGAATGGGAGGAGTGCTCAACTTACTTCCCAGCCAACTCTCCACCTTTTTCAACTTTTTTTGCACAATGTCATATGCCATGGATATCCCTTTGGCCAGTGTAGGTCAGCTGTTTTGGTTCCATCCCCTACCAGCTCCTGGTGCCCCTTCAGCCTCCCTCACTGACAGAGCTGTACATGAAGCTGAAATGTCCTTGGCTCTGTACAGCACTGCTCAGCAACAACTGGAACATTGGTACGTTATCACCGTTGTTTTCTCCTAAAGCCAAAACACAGCATCATACCACACACTGTGAAGATAATCAACTCTGTCCCAGCTGAAACCAGAACATCACAACAGAGCAGCTTAGCCTGCATATTACAGACGTGGCTGAGCAGACATGATCCTGGCCAGGCTCTTTGCATCCATATCTACAGATGAGCAGCAGCCATTCTCTCACATCTTCTCCCTTTTCTCTTCTGAAGCTTACACAGAGCGTGTGGTTGTGTGAGCTTGCATCAGTGGAGTTTGGATGTCAAGCAGGAAAGGGCTCAAGCAAAGGCTGTGCTGCATTTTAAGCTCACATTGCTCAGATCTTAGCTCTGAGTTCTGAGGTGGGGACAAAAATAGAAGCCTTTACTGATGATAAGGCTGTCTAGAAGGCAGTTTATTGCTAATTTTTCTAAGATTTGATGTATACATTATTGAAAACGATGTTAAGGACCAGGTATGTGTATGTTAATTATACCACAGCTGTGATGGGACATGAACCCCTGTGAAGCAGGAACCTCCCTTGAGACAGAAAAAAGACACCTCACTGGATTTCTTCGTGTGGAAGTAAAATACCTGTAATCATTTGTAAGAATGGAGGAACACTCAGCTGACATGATTTAGAGAAGGGCTGACTGTAATAAGACATGCTGCAGCAAATTAACTAGTTTGTCCAAGCTAAAGGAGTTCATAGGTGGGTGTTAGGGAGAGACTCTTAGCTGTAATACTACTTGGAGGGTAGTTCTGGAAAATACAGATGTTAGCAATGTATTTATTAATAGAATGGATGTTACATTCACACATCTGCTGCAGATAAAGCGCAAGGAGTTAACAAATAAATGCAAAGACTGGGGTATTTATATGCAAAATGTTGCTGTATCTGCTTTACTTTTAAACACTGGATTGGATTTTGTCAAATATCTGAATTCAGCCCCATTTCTGTTGGTAGCAGCAGGTTGTTTAACTACTGTCCTATCACAGGCACAAAAATCTTCCTCCATTTTTTTCTGTCTTTAAATAGCATTAGTTTTCAAAGGCATCGTCTGACTTCAGCTCATCGTGGTGTACACCGTTCCTTTATTTTGACACTTGCCAATAGTGCTGTCAGATTGGTGCCCATTTATTAAAATGGACCCTTCTTTGAAGGTCGTATGATGATTGAGATTTCAGGTCAGTCTTCCTGAAGGAAAAGATTTGCCAAGTTTGCAGTAATACAGGTATCTCATGCTCCAAACGCAATAGCAGAGAACTGTTAACTGTTAGGATATTAGCACCCCTTCATTGCTGTAGTACTGAAATACTCTGGGAAGAATAAAATAATAATCTAAAATCCCTCAGGCAGTTCTGGCTCCTCCTGACTGTGGTATGTGACAAGCAAATGCTGCCACCACAGATATTTCTTCTTTAAGAGGTAGATGTATTGGTTGTCATGCAGCACTTCGGTGTACTGTCTGGAACTCAGAGCAAAGCAAAACCATTTTTGTGTGTAATTCTCCATGATGGAATATCAGGGACTATTTTTAACCCTGTCTCTTGGTCCTAAGTAAAATTGGTGTTTGGAGAGTGTGTGCCTCTGCCACCTCAGCCTCAGGCACGGTGTTTAGGAATGCTAATCAGTCCTGCAATTTCTTGTTTTAATCATCAGATGAACAGTTCAAATGGTCAGCTCACTGTATGGTGCAACAGATATAGGCTACTGGCTGGACTGGCATAGAGCCTGGTGGTCTCTATCTTAGAACGCTGTTTCCTTATGAGACAGTTACTGTGGCTTAAGATATTGCTGTCCCCTCTGCTGAAGGAAATGAGTGTTTGTGGTCTTTTCTCGTGGGAAGGAAGACAAATTAGTTTATCACATTAAGAAAGCTCTGTGCTGAATTACCACATCTCTGCAGCGGAGGAACAACTCCTTTAAATCACTGCTGCTGCTTGCTAGGTGAGCTTTGAATTACATCCTTGAGCATGATGAAGATTTCTGTGCTGACTACGTGCTCTTTAGACCCCTAGATTGAAGCAAGTACATACATTCTTAGCTGCTTCGGTGGAGGAGACCAGAATCAGTTCCACAGTTACTCATCCTCCAAGGATGTGTAGTCCCATTTAAACCAGTGTGCATTGAGTTCAGTGCCCCAAATTACAGCTCAAATGTTATGTGTTTCTGTAGAAGATTCAATGAAATTAAAGTAGCTTAAATATTCACGTGACTCAGCTTTTTAGACAAATTACAGGAAAAATGAATTAAAATACATAATCAGATCCTTGCATGAAGCACTGAAAGAAAGCCTTGCAAAAATTCTCCCGAGAAGAAAAATTCAAGCAAGGTTCAGCATAGTGCTTTCCAGTCCCTTTAGTCTTGGGGAAAAATCCATTTATTTATAGTGACAAAATTGTGCAAATTGTAACTCGTTGTCATCTAATTAGTTTGCCTTTACTCAGCTTTTAGGTAGCAGTAGGGAATGGAGCTTTAGGTCAGTGTGTGCTGTGCATTTGCTTTGCTTTTCCTCCTTTGGTTGGGGGATAGAAAGGGAAAATTGGCAGCCAGCCTCAGGGCGGCCACTCAGAGAGGGTGGCAGAGAGAGCGTGCAGAAAGCACGCCAAGAGCCAGGGCGCAAAAGCTGTGGCATGTGGACACTCTCACTTCTCATTAAACATTTGTCTTCTGTATTATCTTCTGTGGTTAGCTCAGACCATGCTGAGCTCAGACCACCGCAGAGCAGCAGAGACCAGGAGCAGCTGTTACTGATGGTGTGAAGCAGCCTTCCTTGCTGGCCTCGGTACCCAACCACATTAAGCGGTGGAACCAGAGACATTAATGAGTTTATCACTCTGTGTGGTAGATAAATGTGCTCCTCTAATTATACTGTCAGGTCTAAGAAACAACCTTACTACAAGTGTTGTTGGCATAATTATGGTAATTGAGTAGTCCTCTCAACCACAGCTGTATGTTGGCTATAGAATAGCAGTGCGGAGGGGCCTTCTGGGGGGAATGTAATGTCAAGACAATCCTTATTGTGTTTTTCATTTGTTTAAACAATGCAAGTTTCTGTGTAAAACTCCCTGCCTTAGGTTTAAAAGATCCTTGTTGACAAGTGGTGTACGTTGATAAAATGATGAAGGGCAAAACCAAGTCACTTTGATTGGAATGCTCAACTAGCTGCTCTCAGAAATTAAAACATTAGCCCTCACTTCACTGCACCTTCAAAGAACAGGATTTAAACCTTCTTGACATTTTTTCTAACGTCATCCATAACTGCAGATAATTTATAAACCTCTAAACAACTGTGAGTCATCCTGCTTTTAAACCCAGTGACTTCTGTACTGAATAAATTGTGCTAGCTGAGAAAGGAAATTTCTCTTCAAAGAGGAGCTGAAACATTTTTAGGTTTATTCTGTCATCCACTACCTCAGCAAAGCTCAGCTTACGTATGTATGTGCTCTAGATATGTTGTACTTGCCCCAGCGTTTGAGGCATACGCACGCATGTGTTAAACAGCTGCCGTAACAAAGATGCATGTAGCTCTGGCAAGCAGTGCTGGATCAAGGTAACAGCCTGGCACAGCCAACGGGGAGGGGCAGATAGCCCCAAGCAGCAGTATCCTTTTGTGCCCCCAGCTGGGACCTGTGGCAGAGCTGATCTCCTGGCAGAGGAAAGGTAAGGAGGAAGAGAAGTCTTGGGGATGGGTCCCTTAGCCCTTAGCTGAGGTGGTTGAGTCACCACCCCTGGATGTGTTTAAAAACTGTTTGGATGTGGTGCTCAGATACATGGTTTAGTGAGGGATTGATAGGGTAATATGGTTAGGTTGTGATTGGACTTGGTGATCTTAAAGGTCTTTTACAACCTGAGCAATTCTGTGATTCTTTTATTTATACCAGCTTCTCTTCAGCTTTGAAGTCACTGACATTAGGTGATGGAACAGCCTCCAAGAGCCTTCCACTGAGCACAGTGGAAAACTGGGGTCTGGTCATAGTTCTTAAACATACTCCTCTGTCCAACTGTGCTGCTGGGTTTTCAGATACTTTTGGTATCTTGTATTTAGTCAAGCCAGCCGGAGAAGGAGGTAATGATGCTGAGCGACAAGAAAACAAAAAAATGGTGGCCAGTCTGCCTCTGCCTTCTCTCCCACAGCTGCTCTGGGACACTCTGGCTTTGAAACACACTGCTGGGAGCACCACAGGAGCTCACTCCAGTGGACAGATTCACTGGGTCTAGGAGCATTCTGGTTTATATCCAAGATGTGTTTTGCAGTAGTGCATTCTCAGTATCTCCTTCAGGATTGAGATGAATGGTTTGATTTAGACATGTGTGGGAAAGCTAAGCAGCAGATATTGATTAAGGTTTTGTCTTTATGGAAGTCACTACTTGCACGGTTGTAAGAACATAAATCACCTGACCACAGACATTCTCTAGTATTTGCTTTATTGCTCATTCAATACCTGAATTCTTGCCATCTTCAAACAGTGCTTTGTAGTTTTACCACGGTTGCTTCCGTGCCATTACTGTCAAACACAATGTAACCTGAATGCGTGAAACTAATTGAATGGTCCAGTTAGTGCAGAAATAGTGTTCTACAACTGTTCCTTGCTTTACTTGTTGCAAATATCAAGAAGAGTTTCATAGCCAGTGCAATTTGCTGTACTTCGATCATCTGGAAAACAACACCATGTGTTGTATGCAAATACTGTAAGCAACAGTATCACATATGGCCTTTGAAATCAGCAAGGAGGCATTAAAATAAGCTGAAAAGGTACCCTGGTGAGCCAAAAGGTTTGTGGCCAATCCAGCGCATGTGGGTGTGCAGGGAAGAACATAGCAAAAGCCTTGTGGGGTCTTTCCCTTCCTTCTAGCTGAGCTTAGGAAGCTGTAAGAATAGAATAGGAACAGTGAAAGGCAAGTAAGAATCCCTGATGGGCAAGGCTATGAGAAGCTGTTTCTCAGAACTTTCTAAACAGATATTGAGAAACACGATACCACGTTCATCAACTTTGTCAATTTCAGTGTTCTTTTTCTGCTCTTAATTATGTGTATTTAACAGCAGAGGTATAGAGCCAAAGTTAAGACATAACAGTATATTAGAGAGGTTTTAATGATGGAATAATAGATGAAATCTTTTTCTCTTTTTAACAAGTTTTATCCATAGAAATCTAAGCAGTGGAAAAACTTCTTGAAACCTTCTTTTCAGAGGAAAATGCTGATCCTTCTCCTACTAAATATCAATACAACAAGATTCCAGATTCGTGATATTTCCTAAGAAACTGAGATCTTGTAGGGTTATACCACTCCAATTGTAAACAATTAATTGCTAATAAAGGAAGTTGATAACTTCCTTTTTGGAAGTGTTCCAGGGTCTATAGGATGCTGTATTTTTTTGAGTACTTCTCTGAAAAAAAACTTTGGTGCTGCTAGTGCAAGTTTCCCACCTTTGCTTTTCTTTGAATACTGAAGATCCAGTTTTGCTGTTTAAGAAAGGGAAAAAGTGTAGAGAGAAGGACCAAAGAGGGAAGAACAAGGCCAGAGCAGGAGTGACACAGGCACTACTTTCCATGCTTTAGCCTGTACTAGAGCAGATACACTCAGGAGGACTTTTGGTGGAGTGCAGGAAATAAGTAGAAATGGGCAGTAAAAGAAAAGACTGAGAAGCAGAGAGGCTGAGTGGAACCACTTCATTCTGACCCCTCCTGTGGCTCCCATTACCTCCTGAAGTGACTGAGGTACCCATGCTGATGACAGGGGGAGGTTGGGAGCGGGGAAGAAGAGGGCTCTGAAGGGAAGACCTGACTGGGGAAGGATAGGCATTATCTGAAGTGTGTGAATATTTGTCTTTGTCATTTGTTTCTAAATACCTGAATCATAAATTAAGTACTTATGCTAAGTGGCAGTAAAAGAAGTCCCCGGATGGAATCTGTATTGCCTGCAGCATTCTGTAAATGATTTGTCTGTTTTTATCTCAGGCCATGAGTTTTCTCTGTCTTATCCTTCTTTTCTCTGTCTTATCCTTCTTTTCTCTGTCTTATCCTTCTTTTCTCTACCTTCCCCACCGAGGAGGGAAGTGGAGTGGGTGCTTGGCTGCCAGAAGGGACCAGCTCACTTTGGGAAGCTGCATCACACTATTTCCCAGTAATTCTTACAGCCTGTCATTATCAGAAGTCAATTATCAGTTTGTTTTTTCAGCTTCCATCTTCCTTACACCTTTTGGAAAGCGTGTAACATCTGCAATTAGGAGGCAATTCCATGCTAAATACTGTTAATAAGTACCACTGTTTCAAAGTATTTTAAACCTAAAATAATATACTGATGCAACATACTAGCAGCACAGGGTGGTTCCTTGCTGTACCTTCAGATTCTGTTTCAGATTTGTGGGGGAAAATGACATTCACAGTACGTTTTTTGCAGTAATGCTCCATTTAACATCAGCTTGATCCCTTTTGCTCTTGAAAAAAGAAAGTGTGACTGACTGCAAAGGGAAGTGCCTAACTAACATCACAGAATCAGGCTTGCGTTGTGTTTATGACTTTTTTGCTTTGTTTTTAAGTATAGAATCTGTCTTGACAAGGTATATGCATTGAAATGAGCAAGTTATCTCATGAAAAGCTCAACTGTGGTGATTATTCTCACGATGATGAGATTTTGGCCTCAGGCTACTTGTTTGCGCAGAGATAATTTGTCACCTTCAGTTGGCAGTGAGATCCACGCAGGCATAAGTAAGAAGGTCTTCTTATGCAGAATTTATTTAAACTTTGGGTCTGAGTTTGACCCTTGCTCACAGTTAGACCTGTCAATGATATGTGACAAGAAGACTAATAGGATTTTGAAGGAGGGCTGTTATTTCAGCAATCAACTTTGCCTTGTGAAATGCATTATGGTGTGGCTGCCATCAGCTCCTCTGCTCATTGCAGCAGGTACTTTTACAGCCATGGGGATCTAGGACCAAGGCAGCAGAAAAAGAAGTTAGAAATTACACAAATCAGGAAAGGCTTTTTTTTCAGTGGAAGTAGGGCTTTCATGCAGCATATTGCCACTGTGTGATTACACAGCCGAGTGCTGGATTCACAACATCAAGAAAACCAAAGTATTGCACTTACTTGTCTCTCTCTTCTAGCCATATGTTTCAAGTTACTTTGAAAGCGGTAAGAGAACTTGTGGAAGAGTCCTGAGATATTATACAGAGTGGGAGATGCTGTACGTGCTGAAGCTACTGAAGCAGGATGTTTTTTCCCAGACTAATCATTTTATTGCAATATTTGTTGTGTTTTTCGTTAGAATTGAGGAAAAGAATATATATAGAAAAAATAAATCTCACACAGTGGTAACTGTAAAAAGGACAACTTCTGCTTTGGGGCTGTGCTAATGGGCTGCCAGATCCAGTTCTGGTTTGTGTTACTGGTTCATTTGGAATGGAGCAAATTGAGAGAAGCAAGCTATCAGTGCACTACATGGAGAGGAAGGCTGTGCTTTCTGAGAAGAAAACCTCTTTGTATGTGTTATTAAGTTGTTGCCTTTTCTTTTAATTGGCCTTCTCCAATTTTTTCCCAAGAAAAGTTCCTGTTATGACATCAACTATACCCTGTGTTGTGGGAAAGTGTGTTTCCATGTGATACTTCCAGATAGTCCTGCAGGGAAGATGCACAGTGAGTGCTCTAACAACCCTTTGTGCAGCCCACGGCCGCAGGCAGTATTCCTCTTATCCATGTGCTTTTCCCTGGCTGCTGGTTACGTGGTGTTATGATGTCAGGTTTACAATTGAGGTTCACAAAATATTTCATCAGTTCAGTGTTATTTTTTCTAAAACATTCCCAAAGTAGTGCTAGCACACTGTAAATCAGAAGTGCTTGCAAACTTTGTTTCAGTTTACTGCAAAGAGAAATGGAAAGAGAAATAATGTGATAACATAAAGGAGACATGAGAAGGGGAAGAACAAAGACAACGGGTATGAAAAAGGTAGTCTAAACTATGTTGGAAACAAAGAGGAGGTGATAATGTATTCTTCCATAGAGGACCAGTATGGTGATTGTCATCACTTAAGAATTATGCAAAAAATAGGGAATAACGTTAAAAGGAAAAAGGAAGGAAAAAATAGTGGCAAAAAGCATAGATATTTTAATTGGAAGCATTAATTCCATATAACCTTTACATTTGACTGTAACTGTGACTTTTTCTCACACTTGCAATGGAGTACAGAAGTCTCATGTTCTTATGAAATAAAGATGCTTATACGTCAGATAGTATTCTTAACCAAAAGTAAATATTCTGTTCTATATATGGCCTGGCAGATTATATAGGAGAGAGAAGGGACCTGTGAGCCTAAAGAAAACAATAATGGCTATGGCAACCTTCACATATCAAAAGGTGATGAATAAATAAACTACAAGAAGATTTCATTTTATCTCTCATTTTGAACAGGTAGGTATTGCAGTGCACATTTCTTTGTTCCCACAGAGGCCAGCCTTGGTCAGAATGGTCATGGCAGCAGGGGAAGCATGCCACAGTTGCTGCTAACACCACCAGCATCCAGCTTCTCTAGCTGAACAGTCTTTATGTGCCTATAGAAATGCAAGCCTCAGTTCCAGTAACGTGAGTGCAGTGCTAGTTCAGGAAAATGGCTTTGCTTCTTTTTACACTTGTACAACAGTTTGGCGTTAATGTATGCTAAGCTGTGATTGACTGTATTTTAAAGTGAATCAAAGTGGTCTTCATGTCATTGTCCCTTAGCTTTTCTTTATTGCTGCTGGTTATTGTTTCTGACGAAGCTTCTTTGAAATGTTAGCTAGTTAGTGTCACACTTCAGGGTATTCCTTTTTGGATCCACAGAGCGGACAGGCTCAAGGGTTGGGGTTCCTTCTGACAGGGAGTGGTTTCTTTCTAATGAGCTGCTGCTGTTTCGACAAGTTGTGGGTTGTGTTAGATTGAGAATGGGAAGAGAGAAGGCTGAAGAACAGTAACAGGAAACACAGCTTGGTGGAAGTGGCTGTGCAGAGGCGGTGGCAGATTCTGAGTAGCAGCAGCTGACTGATAAATAGAGGCATTACAGCTCAGCTCTGCTACAGGCGCAGTTTGGAGGCAGCGAGGAGAGGCCTAGTTTCCCAAAGGAAGCTGGGGGACTGCATGCCCATGTACCACAAGCCAGCTTCTGTGAGATCAGCCCATGTCCTGGACTCCCAGCTCAATCTGTATTAATTAGAGATACTGGACTCCGTGTGGCTTGAGGTCCTTATTTAATGTCACAGATTTATAGCAGTAAAAATGAATTTGTCCCATCAGCCATTAGGCTTCAGTGAGAGAGAGGCAGTGTTTATGCCAATTGCTCCAAGTTTCACAGTCCTGAACAGCTTGGTGTCCTGCTTTGCTGCCTTCACGTTGTTTGCCTGGCTCTTTCATATTGGCTTGCTTTGGTTTTGTCCTTTTGTATTTGATGGTGACTGTGACTGTAGAAGATGAATGGCACTGGCAGATGCCGTAGGTGTGTAGTGCGGGAAGGTTTTACGCAGGAGCCATCCTAAGCTCTGCTGGATTTCTTTCTGATTTCCAGAAACCCTGCTACGTTAGCCCCAAAGCCTGCCCAGCAGGCTGTCATTTGGAGATGTCAGCAGCTGCCTCATAAAAATGGGGATAATGTCATTTCCTTCATTTATGAAGAAACTTGAATCCCAAAGTTTGGAGGTTAATACTGGATTAAATAACTTGAATGCTGAAATTAGACTCCTCATCCAGTGCAGAAATAAATACTGTTTAGCTTTGGTTCTGAGCAGTAGGTAGCTTTAGTTTATATAGGTGTTACTGAGTGTTTGGTGGCTTTGAGCATCAGGATGCACCTATAAATAGGAATACAGTTATTTAACTGTGAGCTCCTGTGCAGGAGCACATGGCCCAAATAATAATTATGTTTTACCACTCAGCATTGAAGTGCAAAGAAATCTGCTGACAACAAACATTTGTGCTGCAGAGAACAGAAGATAACTTGTTACTTTCTCGGCACTCTGATTCTCAGTGTTCCTCCTGAATTCACAGAGAACATGTCAATGTAAATAAGAGTGAAGAAGTGTTGTACTTTTCTGTGTAACTACTTTTTATTTACCAAAGTAAAAAAATACCCACCATACTGGTACACTTGACAAAGCTTTCCTTTCTAAAACACTGTGGACAGAGTATGTACACTCATTTTAACATCAGGTTGACACTAAAACTATTGCTGAGATGAAATTAATTGAAGCTATAAGTATTGTATGGTGTCACTTTTTCTCTCTCTCGCTTACTTCTGAACTTGTAAAGTACAACCTAATGTCCCAGCACACACGTACCTGCGGCTGGAAGGTCTGAGATTGAGCAAGGTGGGCTCACTGTGTTTCAGAGAGAGGTGTGGAACTTGGTGGGTGTAGAACAGTGAGCTGTGAATTATAGTTAAAAGCATAAAGAAATGAACTCACAGCTCCTCAGCTGTGTGTCGGTGCCATGGGCTGCAGAATGTGTTTTGGTTTGTTTTGAAGGTGAGCGTATTAATGAACAGTGATGTTTTAGAAAAGGAAAACAGTGAAACCTAAGGTCATCAGTGGTACAAGCTCCTCAACTTACAGTCCACCTTTTAAAAGCCAGTTGAAAGACGATATATGTCCTTCAGGTGCCTTGGTGCCTTTTCTAGATGGAAATTTAGACCTCCAGCCAGTCTGTTCCTGACTGAAAACTTTATTTCAATGTGCAGATAAAAGGCCAAAATGATTAAACCCATCACTGAATATCACTGTTACGACCTTTGTAACATTCACTTTATTACAGGAGCTGGGAATAAAACAAAAGTAAATGCTGCCTTTTTTATGTGTGTGTTGATGAAGCTTTCTTTTATGACTGTTGTCATGAGGATGGATTACTCGTACAAGATGTTAACCATAACAAGTTCAGGTGTTGTCAGTGATACGTCATTTTTGTGGGGTAAATAACCAAAATTAGTTTGTACTTTTTATTCTCTCTTCCTGTAAATGACAGTTAAATGAGACTAAATTGCCTTTCTGTTTCCAAATGTCACTTATAGGCAGCTGCTTTCTGAACCTCAGAGGTGCTCACTAATAGCCCAGGTATTGCTTTACCTCCCTGCACTATTTATAGTTAATGTCAGTGCAAGAAGTTCTTCATCTCTTTGTCTGGTTTTCTTCTGGGAAATTAGGGATATATGCCTCATTTCGGAATTGACCTTCAGTTTTTCCAGCCAACCTAAGATGAGAAAAGGAGGCATATTGCAGTTCCCCAGTTTCCAAACAGCTTTTAAACATATTGTTCTCTAAAACTTCTGAATATGTATGCATTTCTAAAGCACAGTTTCATAGCAAGCAGGCAGTGGTTGAGACTGTTACATCGACCAAACACTTTCTTGATTGGGCATCTGTGAAGGCACCAGTAATTTTTGAGAGACAGGAGAGAAGCTGTTGTGGTGAGAAGCAGGCGTTGACCTGATAAGTATCTGATGTCAGTGTCACAGCAATTGGCTGCTGAGAGAGTTGTTTGGGAAGCAGATTGCTTTTTCAGAGAGTTACTTGGATAACAGTGATTCTGCAGAGAAATTATGTTTGAAAGCTGCAGTAATTTCTTACTTAATGCAGGCCTTGTTGTGCTGAATACAGGAATATGGTAAAAACAGCTTTTCCTTTAGGTATCTGAAAGTACACAGGGCATCCGGATGATCTTTTTGCTGTAAGACTGATGACAGTACCCTGACTGACCAAGATGCTTCTGGCTTTACACTTTGTAGAGCTTTCTCCTCAGAGGGTAAAAAAAGTCCAGTTGGCTTACAAAGTTGTTTGCACATTATTGCACAAACAGAGAAGATACACAGGGGCAGTGACCCTGTAAGATGTTGCATGCCTCCAGGTGTGTTGTCTTGTTTTGAGATCTGCAGAGACCAGGGATATTACTGTGGTGAGGGGGCTGAAGGACTGGGACTCAGTAATGTCTGTCATGACCTTAATGATTTTCAGTACGTTGCAGCATCTTGCAGGCTGAAGTCATGGGGATGCCTCTTTGGAACCAGTCTTAGGAAAACTGGGGCAGGAAGAAGGAGCAAGTGTGTTTTTTGCCTTATTAACTATGTCTCTTGTATTCCATTGCTGTCCAACAGGTGTTCACTTCTAAGAATACCCTGTATAATTGTCAGTCTTTCAAAGTTGCAATGGATAGTCTGCCCCAGAATGAGCAATGAGTACAAAACAGGATACAGGACATCCCATAGACATGAGAAAAAAACTGCTTTGAGGGTAACAGAGCATTGGAACAGGCTACACACAGAGGTTGTGGAGTCTCCTTCTTTGGTGATATTCAAAATCTGCTTGGATGCTTTCCTGTGAGTCCTGCTGCAGAGAACTGCTGTAGCAGGGGGTTGGACTTGATGGTGTCCAGAGGTTCTCTCCAGCCCCTACAATTTTTGTGGTTCTGTGGATGACGAGGCAGGAATTTTCCAGCTCTGTAGAGTACATCTGTGGCTCTGACCCTCCTGAGGAAAAGCCTCTTTTCAAGGGGCAAGATTTTAAGCTGTTGCCAGGGTAAAAGTCTAAAACATAAAAGAAGGGATGTGTTATCCAAGAGAGTTGCGGGCAGCCGGCTTAAATGGATTTTGTATCCATTGTTTGTATTGCTGATTGAAATGCGCAGGCTACTACATCTGCAGTAGTTCTGACATTTCTGCTCTTGGAAGCTTTCCAAAATCTGATTGCTTATGCTATTTCTCCATCCATCTTAAAAAAATAAAATAAAAAAAGTAATAAAACAACAACGAAAAGAGCCTCTTCGAGAGAAGAGTCCACATAAAAATAGCTCTAACCTATGAATTTGCCTATCTGAATTTTATTTATGTTCTTCCTTCTGTCCTGTATTCATGGTGGAAGTGTAGCAATATTGATGGAGAAATATGAGACAGAAAGAAGGGGATTAAGACAGGCGAATCTCTGGGGCGCTGCTGTCTGCTTGGCAGCAGGTGGAAGAGCAGTTAGGCGTGAGGAGCTGGAGAACTGCTGTGCTTTTAGCGAATGGCTGCATGTGGGAACGAAATTCAAGAGAGACGGCAAGATTCGGTCAGAAGAAAGGCTGTCTGCTGAGTTTAATTTCAGATCCCTAATCGTGCACTGTTTGTACGGATGTGGGGACAGAGGAATGAAAAGGTCTGTACTGGGTCAATGGTGTCTTTGTTTTGAAACCTTTTAGGCATTCAGTGATGCAGAGTAGTGATAGAAGGAAGAATTGCTGGGGTTGTATTATTATGTTTTTAAAATTTTGGTTTGGTTTTCTGCAGTTCTGAAGGGCTCTGTCTAAACCTGGGAGCTGCACATTGAATTCTTAGCTTAGTTCTAGTTGGATATGGTTTGGTCAGTGACTGCTCCCAGAGCAGGAGTGAGTGGCTAAATAGTCCTGTCTGTGTGAGTGGTGAACTGAAACACTGATAGATTCGTTAGAATATCAACTGTAGGAAGGTAAGGATGAATGAAATGCTTCTCTTCAGTCTCCTGCAAGAAGCCTTAGGATACAGATGGGGGAATTAGTCTCAAAGGATGGTAAATCCCACTGTATTTATGACCGGTGAAGAAAATGAGGGGAGAAAGGAGATAATTGGACCATTGTGGCTGCAGTGTGTCGACAGATCTAGTGTCCAATGTGCATCTTACTGATGATCTCATCCACAGTATACTATGCACGGCATCTTAAAGCCTTGAAATCCCTTCTCTGAC